>NW_025999945.1:7094358-7125553 GCF_001458135.2 Marmota marmota marmota | reverse complement strand
AAGGAAGGAAGGAAGGAAGGAAGGAAGGAAGGAAGGAAGGAAGGAAGGAAGGAAGGAAGGAAAGAATCTTAAAAATCTGTGTTCAATTTTTTTTATGGAAACATCATTATCATGATTTGGGGTAAATGCTAAAGAGCAGAATCAAAGGGACTTATTATAAGCATATGCTTAACTTTCTAATAAACTACCTCTTTTCCCAGGTGAGTACATCATCTTTTGCCTTCTCCTAGTGGTATAAGAGAATTCAAGGAAGCCATTTAAATACATCACTGCAATGCCCTTATGAATATAAAAATAATTGATATCAACATGTATTTTTATTTATTAGTTCAGTTTTTCTATTTTCTGAATCATGGCCTTTCCTTTCTTCTTTAACATTTCTTTTTCTTTCTTCCATTTTATTTTGAATCTTCAATTTTATCATTTTTCTGGTGACCCTTCAGCTGCTTCCTTCTTTTCTTTTACCTCTAAGCCATGCAGAGGCACATCAAGGATCCATTGTTTCTTCTTTTCTTGCAGAAGCTCCTCCCCTTGACAGCTACCTTTGGCCCTGCTCATTTTTAAGCCCCTTCTTTGGACTCCCCGGCAGTCAGGGCTCTCACCTGCCAGGTGTCTGAAATCATAGTTCACGTTTCTCCAGTCAGGATGCAACCCAGTCTTTTAGGGCATGAATTTTAATTGAGAAAATAAGTGTCACACTGGCACAAACTCCATTGTCCTCTCTTCAATTCCACATAGCCCCTTTCTGATTTGAGATAATTTGGATCCTTAAGCCAAGTCCTCTCCTCTCAGGTATGTTCTTCCTCCAACATGTAAATTGAAGCTTTTGGTATTCTTTCTAAATAAAGCTTTTGGTGTTCTCTTGCTAAAGCTGAAGTTATGAACTATCAGATATTTTATTTTTATTTCCTCTCCTTGTATTCTATATGCATTTTAAAAAGCTAGGTAAACAGATGCATAATGGACAGTCTGTATTATCCCCTTCTAAACCCAAAAGCTTCCCCCCCATAGTGTTAAAATTCCATGAAAAGTCTGTGCTTGCTTTACTCATTAAAATATTCTTTGTACCTAGCGCAGTACCTGGCTTACAGTCACCAAAGTAGAAATGATACACTCACATGGGAGAAATTCAGGTCAAATTGGCTTACTCCATTTCACACAGCTGCTAGATAGGTGGGCTGAAATTCACAGGCAGGCAGAATTGCTTCCCTAGACTGTCAACGACATGTGTCCTGGTGCATTTGAAATCCTGGAATCTAAAATCTTTGAGATCTTCTCCCTGCAACATAAACATAGGTGAGGGTTGAAAGAAGACAATGGTCCAAAAAGAATCCACAGTGTGAGGAAGCCACATTTGACCTTGGGATAGCTTCCTGACACTATGACATTTGGAAACTTGACTATGGTAGAAAAGTAGGCTGAATAGAAACCATACACAGGAGCTCAACTAACAACGTGGACCAGAGTCTGCATATTTCTTCAGTGCTTTTTACTAGGATGGTAATAAGAAGAAAAGCACCTTCCTAGGAGGATTCTGAGAAAACATTCCTAATGCCTAATGCTGTGTTCTGTTAAGAGGTATTAGAAAATATCTGGAGTACCAACAGCAATGTAAAATGTGGTTCTAACTAGAAAGTTCTAAGAAAATACCAATTATAGTCAGTCCTCTGTATCTGTGGGTTCTTCATCCCTGGACTCAACCAACTATAGATTGAAAATATTCAGAAAAAAAATAATTACATCTGAACTGAATATGAAAAGACTCATTGTCTTGCCATTATTCCCCAAACTATACAGAGTAAAAACTACTTTTAGTATTTATACCACTGTGTTAGCACTATACCACCAAAATATTAGATATTATGTGTGTGTATATAACCTAGAGATGATTTAAAGTATACAAAAGATGTACATAGATTATATGCAAATATCATGCCATTTTATATAAAGAAATTGAACATCTGCAGATTCGCATATCCATGGGGTTTGGGGGTTGTCCTGGAGCCAGTCCCCTAAAGATACGGTTGGATGACTCTATTTCTTACATTCAGTTGAAACAGAAACTTGGCCACAGTTTGGTCCCCTTCTGACAGTTCCAAAGTTGTCTTGGAAGGAAAATTTTCCCTACAGATAGAGGGACTTCAAAATTAGATGAAATTCTGAAACTATGTTATTTTTTGAAAAAGTATAAATACATATTAACTATATTTGCTAAAAGATGAAAAGTCTATGCCTGAGCCTAACTTCATGGAAAGTTGGAAACTACTAAACTTGAGAGTTCACTCAAAAGGAAGACTTTAATTATGGTCCATGGGAAATTCAATTATGAAAATATATGAGAGGGTAAAAATTTTGACTGTTCAATTGAAAGTAAGTTAAGAAAAGCAGAGAAGTCAGCTACTATTTCTCCAGATAATAAGGAGTAGGATATGTTAAAAAGACTAAATGTCTAATATCTGTAGTGCAAAAAACACTCATGCAAATTAATTAGAATGTTATTAGATAAATTGACAACACATATGAAGAGACAATTAAAAATCATACACTATAATAAGTAAAACTTAGATTCTTAAATTCATCTAGTTAATTAAATGCAAAATAAAATAGCTATATATATCAATGCATATATTGGTATCCCTATTAGAAAATATTTTTAAGCCAGGTGCAGTGGTGCATGTCTATAATCCCAGAGGCCCGGGAGGATGGCAAGTTCAAAGTCAGCCACAGTAAAAGAGAGGGGCTAATCACCTCAGTGACACTCTGTCTCTAAATAAAATACAATATGGCTCAGTTATTAAGTGCCCCTGAGTTCAATCCTCAGTACCCCACTCAGAAAAAGAAAATATTTTAGAAATATTACCAAATTTTGTTAAAAAAATAAAACCTATGGTAAGCCATATGTAACCATTATTTTTATATGTTGCTGAGGGTATCAATTTGGTAAATATATTACAATATTTCTTGCAAAATTTCTTCTATCTGACCTAGTTGATTCCAATTTTTTTAATTTGTCTTAAACAAATAGAACATGGATATGTTACAGAGATATCAATAGGGGCATTATTCATAATAGCAAAAAAACTAAAAATAAATTAATGTCCCAAGACAAAATAATGGTTTGAGGTACATACACTTAATGCCATTAAGTTAAAATCATTTTATAAATAGTTTTCAAAGTCCCTGAAAACAATATTTATGAAATGATTTTAACACGTTGAAAAATGCAACTATTTTAAATTAACAAAGCCAACACAAAGAAAAAAGACAACGTAAATACAGAAAAATTATTAATTACCTCTTGGATTAGAACTGTGTATTTTTCTTTCTGCCAAAATTTCCATCCATCCAACTTCCTATGATAAATTACATTACTACATATTAGAAAGAAAATTAAAATCAAATTTTCATGCTACATCTCCTATTGCACTAAACTCACTGAGAAAAGAAATACAAACTCAACGCAAAGAAGAAATGACATGTGTTGCTCTTGCAGCTCCTATACTCTTGTCTTTTTTTCTTGTCCTCAACAGCAAAATCAGTACTCATAGATTTTTCTATAATTTGGTCTCTGCTTTTTGTATGGAGACAGTTTTATTTTAGCTGGGCTGTGACTGGTCAGTTCAATTGAAGAGATCAAATCATGGTTCAGCCTCCACATAAGCTTGTCACCTTAGCTTTTTCTCCCTGACATTATTGCTTTACAAGTTCTCCGCCTTCTGAATTGGATGCTATTTTTATTGCCATTTCATAGATAAAGAAATCAAGGCATAAAGAAACTTAAAAAAATGTTTAAGCACTAGGGATTGAACTCCCTTAACCACTTAGCCACACCCCCAGCCCTTTTTTGTATTTTATTTGGAGACAGGATCTCACTGAGTTGCTTAGCACTTTGCTGTTTCTGAGGCAAAAATCCCAAGCCACTGGAATTACAGGTATGCACCACATCACCTCATGGTCTTAACTTACATAGTTAGTAGTAGAGATGGCACATGAACTATATTCATTGATTCTAAATAACTTATCTTTAATCACTATATGAATATGACCTTCAAATAAATTGTACCTAGGAATAAGAAAGGAAACTATGCAACTCCTAGAAGAAAACAAAGCATCAATACACCAGCATATGACTTTTTTGATAGGATCCCTAAAGCTCAGAAAATAATACCAAGAATCAATAAATAGTATGGCATCAAATTGAAAAGCTTCTGAACAGCAAAAAATAACAATAAGGAATTGAAGAAAGAACCCACAGAATGGGAGAAAATCTTTGCTAGCTACTCTTCTGACAGAGGATTAATACCTAGAATTAAAAAAACTAAACACCAAAAAAATCAAATAACACAACTAATAATGGGAAAATGAATTAGACACTTCTCAAAAGAAGAAATAAAAGTGGTCAATAAATATATGAAAAAAGATGCTCAACATCATTAGCAACTAATGAGTTTTTAATCTCATACCAGTCAGAATGGCAGTGTTGGCAAGGATGTGGGGAAAAAGGTACACTCAATACATTGCTGATGGGACTGCAAATTGGTATAACTGCTGAGGATAGCAGTATGAAGATTCCTCAAAAAACTAGCAATAGAGCCACTATATGATCCAATTATCCCACTCTGTAATATATATCCAAAGAAGTTTTAAAAAATCAGCATACTACTGTAATGCAGCCACATCAATGTTTATAGCACCTAAATTCACAAGAGCTAAGCTATGGGACCAATCTAGGTGCCCTTCAACAACTAAATGGATGAAGAAAATGTGATATATATAATGAAATATTACTCAGCCATAAATAAGAATGACTTTATGGCATTTGCCAGAAAATGAATGGATCTGGAGATTATCATGCTAAATGAAATAAGCCAATACCCCAAAAAACAAATGTTGAATGTTCCTTCTAATATGTGGATGCTAACACAACAAGAGGCAGAATAGAAGTTCGGTGGCTTAGACAAAGGGGAATGAAAGGAAGGGAGGAAGTACAGGAATAAGAAAGACAGAGAAATGAATCTGGCATAGCTTTCCTATGTACATATATGAATACACCACAGTGAATTTCAACATCATGTACATCTACAGACTGTGATCCTAATCAGAATAAATATATTCCATGATTGTATAAATATATCAAAATAGATTCTACTGGCATGTAGACATCTGAATCTAAAATCTAAGTCTAAAATCTAAAAAGAACAAACCAAATAAATTTTAAAAGGATGCAAATAATAAAAAAAATGCTAGAGAGGATGTGGAGAAAAAGGAATACTTTAACACAGTTGGTCGGATTGTAAATTAGTATAACCACTATGGAGATCAGCCTGGAGCTTCCTCAGAAGACTAGGCATGATGAAACCACCATATAACCCAGTTATACCACTCCTCTGTATTTATCCTGAAGAATTAAAGTCATCATACTATAGTGATACATACAGCAGCATATGATACATACATACCATAGCCAAACTATGGAACCAGCCTAGGTATCCATCAAGGAATGAATAGATGAAGAAAATATGATATATATACACAATAGAGTTTTATTCAGCCATAAAGAAAAAATGAAATTATGTTGTTATAGTTTGAGGTATCCCCCAAAAGCTCATGTGTGAGACAATGCAAGAAGGTTCAGAGGAGAAATGATGGGGTTGTGAGAGTCTTACCTGAATCAATGAATTAACCCCTGATGTGATTAACTGAGTGGTAACTGGAGGCAGGTGGCATGTGGCTGGAGGAATGACTAATTGGAGGCGAGGCTATGGAGTATATATTTTGTATCTGGGGAGTGAAGTCTCTCTCTCTCTGCTTCTTAATCACTATGATGTGAGCAGCAACCCTTTTCCACCCTCTCCAGCCCTGATATTCACCCTTACCTCGAGCCCTGAGGAATGCAGCCAGCCGTCTATGGACTAAGACCTCTGAAACTGTGAGCCCTCTAATAAACCTTTTCTCCTCTATAGTTGTTCTGGTCAGATCCTTTTAGTCACAGTGGCAAAAAAGCTAACTGAAACATGTCATTGGCAGGAAAATGGGTGGAACTAGAGACCATTATGTTTAGCAAAATAAGCCAAACTCAGAAGGTCAAGTGTTGTACATTTTATCTCATATACGGAAGTTAGAGAGGAAAAAGGAAAAGAAACATTGCGGGGGGGTGGATCTCATGAAAGTCAAAGAGAAACTAAGAGGGGAAAGAGACTAGGAGTGAAAGGAAGGGATGGAGGGGAAGTGCTGAAGATTGATATGGACCAAACTATATTTTTATATTGTATGCAGGCACAAACATGTAACACCAAATCCCATTATTACGTATAACTCTAATGTACCAATAAAAAAATGATGAAAATGGGCTGGGGTTGTGGCTCAGTGGTAGAGCGCTTGCCTAGCATGTGTGAGGCATTGGGTTCCACATAAAAAAATAAACAAATAAAATAAAGGTATGGTGTCCATTTATAACTAAAAGTATTTTTTAAAGAAACAGTGGAAAGAGAAATAATTATAATAATTGCTACATAGTTGGGTTTTAATTGTGGAGACATTACACTGTGCTTTACATAAATTATCTCAATTAATTTGGAAAAACCTTAGAGATACTCCTTATCCTATTATATAGATTAATGTTGGGTGGCACTGCAGAAACAAAACATCCTGAAATTTCAAAGCCTTACTGAACTAAGTCTGTTACCCAATCTGGTGTGAAGCTGGTGTGGGTTTGATGAGTCTCCTTTGCCCGTCTTCTCTTGGAGTTGATTTGGGAATTCACACTTTCTTCCACCTAGTAACTCCAGTCCTGCAGAGTCCAGCATCTCAGGGCAGATTTGAAGAGCCATGCCTACAAGTGTTCACAGCACATTAACCAGAACCTCTTACCTGACCTCCCCTCAACGTGAATAAATCTGGAGAAGCATGTAGATGTTTCTTTGACATTTAGTGAGCAGAAAACAAACTTGGCCAGAAGCACTGAAACTTGGAGAACTGAAATGACTCTCCAGGTCACAAAGCAAATAAATACAAAGGCACTGGTCCTCACCCAGAACCACCTGAGACCTGTGGGCCTGGGTCCTTAACCTGTAGTCACTCAGCTTCTTAGATGATGGACTAGACATGGGTTTTAGAAATACTATCCCACAAAGATCATTTTCAAACTAATTCCAGATTTCTGCCAAGACTTTCATGTTAAGTGTGTCCTTTCTGTTTCCCAATTTAGACTGTGGCACATGGTATTACTCTTCCCAAAAGCCCACCTCTTTTCACATAATAAGAGGGTGTAACACTTCCCCAACCTGCACATCATTTCTGAAACTTCTATTGGTGGCAGATTCTTTACACTAATATAAGACTTCGTCATATGACTTGCTTTGGCCAACAGAGTATAAGCATTTGAGACATGTGCCACATCTAAGGAGAATCTTCAAAAGTGTTATGTTGTATTCTATTGTTTTGTTTTGTTTTTAACACTGCCTAATGTGTATCTTTTCTCACAAGAATATCTTATCCCAAATAAGAGCTTCTTTCTCAGCCTGGATCTTGGGGTAAAATCGTATTGAAACAGAGCTGTAGTTGATCCATAACTGACCTGAAATATGTATTAAAAATAATTTTCTATGGCTGGAAACCACTGAGATTTGTTTCATTAGTTGCCCCAGTAAATTACTTCTCATTTACCCACAGGTGATAGCTCTGTCTGGGGCATCTTGACCGTTATTCAAGTCTTAGGCTGTACCTTTCAGGATGTGAAGTACCAATTCTTTGCCAGTTCTTTATGAGGAGGCTTTCTTGGATAATGACATCATCCAAGTTTGATTAGTCTTTAACAAACCTGAAATCCTGTTGATTGCCTCTTAATTAAATACTTTTCTTATATGTAATTGCTTTATTAAATTCTCAGAGTTTTATCATGGATTGCTATGTTTTCAATTTCTCAAGACTTGAATTTCTATTTAAATACCTTCCACGGTTCCTTGTTCATATTTTCTGCCATTCTCATTTTAGAAATGTTTGTTTTGAGGTATAGTTCACAATTCATCCTCTCTTGTAATCATCAAAGCATGCAACTAAGAACAGTTTTATATTCATTTTTATGAAAGGAAAGCACATAATTTTGGTTTAGCCAGCACTGCATTTGCCTAATTTGCAACTCAATCATATGAAAAGAAGATAAGAGAACAGGAAACGGGTATTAATTTTAGAAAGCATCATCTGGGGCACAAACTCTGGTTACTAAAGACTCAATGTAAAGAATTTTCTGCTACCTTATTTCTATTGCATAGAGAAAACTGACCTTTAAATTGATCAGATTTTATGCTTTTGGAGGTCAAGAAAAATAGTACAGTACATTCATTTAATAAAAATGTAGACTAACTTCAATGTCTGTTACTATTCTGGGATGGGGTTATAACAGTGAGAAAGACCTACCACTGTGAAAAAGGCCCTTACGGACTTGGGGACATAAGTAGGTAAACAGGAAATCAGAGACTGAAATGCAAGTTCTAGGATGAAGAATGTATAGGTGGCTATGAGATCACAAATCAGATATATTCAACTGGATTAGGGTTCAGAAAGGTGCAAGAGGAGAAGGAGGAAGGGCTCCTGTTTGAACCCATTGTGATGCTGTGACCTAAAGGATAATTATGAGTTAGTCATATGATGGGTAGAAAGGGTAGAACAGAAGACAGTAATTCAGGCAATGGGCAGCAGATGCAGAGGCCTGGAGACAAAAAAAAGTACATGGGAGCTTCTGAGATCATTATTCTCATTGGAGAATAAATTACATGGGTAGAAATGTGGTTTTTGAATATGGATTTGGGATATAGAGAAGACTGATGATTGATAATACTGAAAAATAAGTATGTCCAAACCATATTGAGAATTTTGTTTTATCCTGCAGTAAATAAATATTCATTGGTATATTTTAAACAGAAGAGTAAATGTATCATATTTTTTAAAAAATAAGCACTCAGATTTCAGAAGGAAGGATAAATTAGAAAGGGGCAATTCTGGAGACCAGGCAGAAGGATGACACATTAATCTAGTCAAGAAAAAACCGTGACTTGAATTGGGGTAATGACATTGAGAGTGGATTTCACCTCTACCCCAAAGATGAATTTTGACAGGCCTTGGTTCTCAGTGTATCAGTAAGTTAATTTATGTAGTCTAAAATACATAAATATTTTATAATTGTGTATGCTTTGAAAGAAAATATGAAATTTTCTTATTGTGATTTTGCTTATTGCTAGAAGTATATAACATAGTTCTCATTTACACAGAATGGTCTATTAACCTATGGTGTCCATTCCTTAAGTATTGTGACTAAATGAGTATTCATTGTATATGTGTGAGCTTAGTAATATACACAATGCAGATTCGGGTACTAAAATTGCCATGGTCAATTACTTTCGAATGAATTAGAAATTACTTTATATTCTATTAACATTGTATGATTGATGATAAATAGTAACCATGGGGGAAGTGCTAAGAAGAAAAAAATTAATTAAATAACTAAATACTCAGTCATTAATGTATAAGAATCCATGAACTAATTTCACAAATATATACCTTTTAAAAAATGCCTAGTAAGTGCTCAATAGACATGGCATTTAAGTAAACCTGATTAATATCATAAATGGAGTCATATGCTTCTAAAGCTTTGTAAATACAACTAGCTGATTTCAGCAGTTTTCAACCTTTATGATGCACACTTTGAGTAACAAGTACCTAAAAGGTATGCTAGCAGATTAATCTCATTTTGTCATATCCATGGGCAGAAAAATCTGTGTTGCCAACATTTTTTCTGTATACTCTATCTTACTGGACCCTAAATTTGCAGCAAAGCTGAACAAGTTTATTCTGTTTTATACTTGACATCCCACTTCATGGGTCTCGGCTCATTTCACAGATGGGGAAAATGATTTTGAAAGTTAAAGGCTTTTTTCTTGTCATTCATTTTTAGCCTTTCCATATGTATGCATTTATACCTATGCAGAAGCAATCACTCTTCACTCAATTGTACTTTGAAGAAGGTAATAAGCAAAATTCATTGCCAGAATAAGAATAAAATATCAATTACTTTCTTTGTTCACTCCTTAATAGCATCATCTTGTAGACAGAATTACAGGCCCTGTACAACATTCAGAAACTAAAGAAGATGAAATTCATGCATCTTTGAATTGATCTTGATCATTTCTTCACAATTCACCAATCAAGGAAAGGATAAAAAGATGGCTGGCTTTGTGGGTTCGCAATTTGCTAGCTGTTTTAGAATGCTTGATTTTCCAATTCAAAAGTGCTCCTATCTTTTTAAAAGAAATAATGCCTCTGGCCTGCAGTATATGGTAAAGTATTGTAATGTTAGGGATGACAAACACAGTGAAGGTTTATAACTGTATTCAAGGAAGGAAAAGTTCTTGTTCTTTACATAGAGTTGCTCTTTAAATCCTCTTCAGAGATGAATAAAAAATTCAAAACAGTAGCATTGCCCACATAGTAGATTATGTCTATGAGATTCAAATATTTTAAAGTCATCAGCATGAGGTTTCACACATAGGACACTATGTGACATGGAATTTATTAAAATTAAGCCTGTCTTTCTCTTTGGCCATGCATTTACTTTGATCCTTATAATAACTTTGAGTAAAAAGTTTTCTTAAGATTTTATTTTCTAGTCAAGACACTGCAAGAAAACAGTCATACACCTACATTGCTTCCATGTCTCAAACAAAGCTAAATTTTCATTTTTCTAATGTCTGACGAGTCCTGGATCCTTGGTTACAACTTTTCACTTAGCACTGGGGGTAGACTATGAGAGGTTTTCCTATTAGGCAAAAACCAAACTCTCTAAGTAAAATGGGACAACTTTTTCTAAAAGGAGACAGGCTCTATCTCCCTTTATGAAGGATTTGTGTTCCTCTGGTAGGGGACTCACATAATTCATCCTTCAAACCCAGACACTTCTGAACATGAAAAGGGAAGTCCTACTAACATTATACCAAAACAACAGACAGAAAACGGCAATCCTGGGCAAACCAGAACATTTCATCACCCAATCATCACCTCTTAACTTCCTTTGGGAAACCAAAGGGTAAATTCTCTTCCCTGTTCTTTAACCAAATAACAGAAGAAAATAAGTGTTGTAGAAGATTACATCTTCAAGTAGATGTAAAGCAAACTCATTGTAATTATTTCTTATAATTTCTCTCAACTCAAATAATCTGCAGCTCACACAGGCATTCTTTCATGTGGTTTGTATAATTGGCTATGGGTAAAAACTCAAGCATTGGGAAACATCAGTTAATTCTTCAGAAAAATGTTCAGAGTGAAGCTCTCTGTATTGTCAAAAAAAATTCTAGACAGTTCCTTGATCTGAAAACCATTTGGCAATTAAAAAAAAAAAAAGAAGTTGATGTCATCTGGAAATGAAGGGATTCAATTCAGGCCTCTGTGAATGGAGACCACCCTACCTTCCCAGGGTGGTAGGAGTTACTGAAACAGGAGTGTCACCCAACTCAGCGAAGAGTCACCAGTAAGTGACTGTACAAGGCTCCTCACAGGGTATAGTCATGATGATTGTAGCCCAGGCAATTTCAATATGAGAATCACCAATATCCCTTAGAATCACTATAGATAGAAAAAGCTTAATGGTGAACACATACACTAAATGAAATACACTACACAGCCTATATTAGAGAGTTGGGAGTTTAATTCAGTGATACCCTCAAGGATATATGACAGAAAAGCTAATTTCAGGTTTGAGTAATGAACCCCACGTAGTTCTGCCTGATGACCTTCTTTAGATTATAGGTGAAGCATTTGTTATGTTTTGGGGGAAAAATATATTATTAGAGGAAACAAATATTTCTTTTTAATATGACAGAAGTATCTATTTTTGTCATCCCCAGTGATTTCAAATTATTAAGAAACAAATAAAAATGAAGGAAATTCTGAATAATAGCTGACTTCCCTTTCTTGAAACTATTAGCTTATCTGTGAGGGGACAGTTTCTGATGGCTGTCTCTTTTTTTTAAAGACCACATTAAGATGCATTCAAAATAAATGGGCTTGTCTAGATTAGCTGTCAGCTCCACATTTACTTGCATTATCTGCAGAAAACAAGCTGTTATTTGGTTGATTCACTCAAACAATGAATTATTTCAAGATAGAAAGAAAACAAGCCAACCTGGTTAAGGGAAGTGAATAATTATTTGAAATGACCAGGAAACAGAGTTGTAATGAATAATCCAGGAGTTCCACATGAAGTGGGCCTCCATATTTAATAGCTTCATGAATAAAATGAGCCTAGTGTCTGTGAATACCAAGAAATAACAATTTAAAAATAACTTCAACTCTGTAAATGTTTAGAAACTTGTTTTTATATGATAAATATTTTATGTGAGTTAGAGACACCATATTTGAGTTTTGTTTTCATCTCAGGGAGTGTTTACCATTATAAATTCTCAGTCCTATTTATCTCTATATAATATATCTAACTTTTCTTTATGAGTGGTTATAAAAAAGAGAAAATGTGACACAGAATTCAGAAGAAACTTCTCGGGAAACTAGAATTCAGAGACTTGGGGAAATTATTTCTTAAAAAAATGGTGGGTTGTTACTCAGTATGGGAAATTAATTTATCAGGGGGGATATCAACTTTTCTAAAAAGTTGGATACAGTAGAAAATATCCATTTCACATGTAGTAAGGCTAATAAAGGTTAGTGATATTTTTTTCAGCCTATATAAAGGCAAAGTGTATGGACATTGCTTTGTAATGCCAAGTGTACTTCTATGAGATACATTAAAAGATGTTTGAGTGGGCTAGGGGTGCAGCTCAGTGGTAGAGTGCTTGCCTAATATCCAAGGACCTGGGTTTAATCTCTATCACCACACACACACACACACACACACACACACATACACCCAGTACCCTGATTCATAGAAGCACCTGGTATGGCAGATATGAAGGAAACCAATGAGGTCCTTTCCCACAAATTCTTTGTTATCTGGAGCTCAGATAACCATCAGAGTGACTTTTGTTGATAGGATCTCAAGTGCAAATACAGTAAAATTCTAATAAGATACCACAGGAATAGGAAGATGTCATATTAGAGAAATAAGAAATAAGAAACCAGGGCATATAACACTAAATGGTTGAATGTTGATAATAGATTGATTATGGATTGGTTTACTTTCATTTCATAAAAATTTAGCTCAGCTACTTAATGGAACTTACATGCTTATTAGTTTTTTAGGGCTCTAAGCAAAGTATCACAAACAGGGCAGCCTAAGACAACATGAATTAATCATTTCACAGTTCTGGAATAAAGTTTTAGCAGGGCCAGGCTTCCTCTGAAACATTCACAATACAATCATTCCTCTTCTAGCTTCTGGCATTTCCTGGAAGCCCTTGGAGTTCCTTGGTGTGCAATTGTATCACTCCAGTCTCTGCCTCGGTCTTTACATGACCATCTTCCCTCTACGTGACTTTCTTCATGTGGCATTCTCTTCTAAGAATATGAATCACATTGGATTAAGGGCCTCTACTACTCCAGTATGACCTCAGCTTCACTAATTACGTCAACAATGACCTTATTTCCAAATTTCTGCCATACTGGGGCTAGGTTGCCAATATATATTCAAGGAGGATGCACTTTTGCCCATTAACACATGTCAATACCAAGGATGTTATATCTGCTCCTCTTCCATTTTTCCTAGGAAATCCTGTTTTAATCAGCTTTTTTTGCTGCTGTGACTAAAAGACTTCACAAGAACAATTTTAGGGGAGGAAAGTTTTACTTAGGGTATCATGGTTTCAGAAGTCTAAGTGCATGGACAGCCATCTCCATTTTTCCAGGCTCGAGGTGAGGCAAAACATCATGGCAAAATAGTGTGGCAAAGGGAATCGGCTCACTTCATGATCAGAAAGAAGAGAAAGTTAAGGTCAAGACTCTCATAACTCAATCATTTCTCTTCTAGCCTTTTTGCATTGTCTCACATGAGTTTTGAGGGTACATCTCACATCCAAACCATAATATCCCCAGTACCAGAATGCAAGGTGATTGCTTTGCTTTGTTCTCCCCCAAAACAAATGATTTTTTAAAATTAACTTATCTGTCACTCTCAAATATTAATTCTACCTCTGATCCAGATGGTCATTTAACCAAATTTCATTTGAATGTAGATGTGAACCTGAGAAGCTAGAACTTACTCTGTAGTAGTGTTCCTTAGAGTATGGTCCATGGCCCACTGGTTGGACAGATTCACCTGAAAGCAAATTCCACTGATAGAACATGAGATGTTTATTTCTCAATGAGCACCAAGTTCTCCTTCTACCAGATAATAAGAATAAGTCAAGATAGTTATTCCACAAGAGCTTTAATTTTACCTCAGTTTGTTGTGACATTATAGATTCAAGGTAAGTGGTACAAATTTCCATGTTGACCTTGCATCTAAGCCATGCTTTCTGATTCAGGTTAACAAGACAGTGGCATGGGGGTACTTGCATTTTCCCATATTAATAAATCTCAGTTCTCCCAATGTTTTTGTATGTATCTTTTCTTGGTCAGAGCAACAGAGGAAAGAGACTTTAATATTAAAAATGGAAGGGGGCAGAGGGATGCCAGTACTTAGAACAAAATGCATGTGAACACCTCATATGAATCAATTATTTATAAAATAACTAACGTGTATTCCTCACTTTTGTCCACTGAAAGAGGCTGGAAACAATGCCTCCTGATACCAATGAGCACAACTAAGTATGCAGAATTTGGTTTCTAAATATAATTTCCAACTAAAAGAACCAAAGATCATTAAAGAAATGGCCGCTAGAAGGATGACATGGGGAAAATCCAGGTAATCCTGGAACATTATGGCATGCCAAAATATGACTTATTTTTAAAAAATCTACTATAACTACTAAAAAGTAACTTCTCACAAAAGAGTGGGATCAAGTCAAAAGGACCCCAGGAATCAGCTTGAAGATTTTTGTACTAACCAAGCTGGAGACAATTTGAGCATTAAAATGAGAAGTGATCATCGTGGAATATAATACATTAAATTTAAAAGAATCCCTGAGTTCACACTAATAGTAAAAATATATTATACAATCACAGAAAGTAAGTAGGGCAGCCTCAAGAGAAAGGGGGAAAAGGAAAGCTCTCCTTTTTAAGGCAGAACTAATAATATGTGCAAAATAAATGAGTTATAAAACTATCATTTTCAACCACTAAAATATGAATTGACTCAAGCAAGAATCACTAGTGGATCTTCAAACAATTAGATAAAGTCTTGGTTAAGGAACAAACTACTTCCATTGTCTGAGAGTAGGTCCTCACCCATTTCTATAAGATAAAATAATGTACTTATTACATAAAGTGGAATCAAGTTTTTATTCTCATTTTTAACCATATAATCAAAGCAAGCATTACCAAAGACAGAACAAAATAATATCACAAACTTCCAGATGTAGTGTGCTCACTAGGTACCATTACTCATGTAGAATTTCTGCCAAAAAGTCATTGCCAGGAACACAAATAATTCATCATACAAACAAAGGGAATCTAAACAAAATGGACTATACTCTCCAAAAATGTCTAATTTAATTCAAAGAAAGGCTGAAAACTTATCTAGATTTAAGGACCCTGGAGACATGACTATTAAATGTCATGTGTAATCCTGTATTAGGTATGGGATCACAAAAGTTAATTTGCTACAAAGAACATTATTGGGACAAATGAAGCTTGAAGGTGGCCTTCATATTCGAGAATGGTGTCCTATAAATGTTAAGTTTCTTTATTTGATTATTGTATTGAAATCCTGTAATAGAATGTCCTCATTCCCAGGGTCAAAGGGTTATAATATCTATAATACTATAATATTTTCTCCAGTGATCCACAGTGTATATGTATGTGTGTGTGCACATGTGTGCAAATTTTTCTGTAGGTTCACAATTTTTAAAAAGTAAGAAATATTTTCCAAAACTTGGTCAGGTATGAGCAACTTTAAATTAAAATTGATATCCTCTTATTCACTTCTTTGATGGTACCTTCTTTACACAGTCAAATTGATCATTTTTTTTTTTTCATCCTTACCTACCCTCCCTGAGTGTGGTGGTGAAGTAACCTGTCACTCATTTGATTTTCACAGTGTTAAATAAAAAATGCTCACCATCTCTAGCAGTCAGAGAAATGCAAATTAAAACCATCCTAAGATACCATCTCACTCCAGTAAGAATGGCAGCCATTATGAAGTCAAACAATAACAAGTGCTACTGAGGATGTGGGGAAAAGGGTACACTTGTACATTGCTGGTGGGACTGCAAATTGGTGTGTCCAATTGGGAAAGCAGTATGGAGATACCTCAGAAAGCTGGGAATGGAACCACCATTTGACCCAGCTATTCCCCTTTTCAGACTATTCCCCAAAGACCTTAAAAGAGCGTATTATAGGGATATAGCTACATCGATGTTCATAGCAGCACAATTCACAATAGCTAGACTGTGGAACCAACCTAGATGCCCTTCAATAGATGAATGGATAAAAAAAATGTGGCATTTATACACAATGGAGTATTACTCAGTACTAAAAAATGACAAAATCATGGCATTTGCAGGGAAATGGATGGCATTAGAGCAGATTATGCTAAGTGAAGCCAGCCAATCCCTAAAAAAAAGGGCAAATGTCTTCTTTGATATAAGGAGGGCAACTAAGAACAGAGCAGGGAGGAAGAGCATGAGAAGAAGATCACCATTAAACAGGGACGAGAGGTGGGAGGGAAAGGGAGAGAGAAGGGAAATTGCATGGAAATGGAAGGAGACCCTCATTGTTATACAAAATTACATATAAGAGGAAGTGAGGGAAAAGGGGAAAAAACAAGGAAGAGAAATGAATTACAGTAGATAGGGTAGAGAGAGAAGATGGGAGGGGGGAGAGGGGAGATAGTAGAGGATAGGCAAGGTAGCGGAATACAACATACACTAGTATGGCAGTATGTAAAAACGTGGATGTGTAACCGATGTGATTCTGCAATCTGTATACGGGGTAAAAATGGGAGTTCATAATCCACTTGAATCAAATGTATGAAATATGATATGTCAAGAGCTTTGCAATGTTTTGAACAACTAATAATAAAAAAGAAAGACTTCAAGCATCATAGTTTAAGTAATGAGAGAACCCAAGCTCAGGAGAAGAGGGTCAGGCAATGGTCTAGATGCTCAGTTCATGAAGAATCAAGCAGTTGCTTGTAGCCCAAACCTAAAAACAGAGGGTTTGCTTCTAAGAGAGAGGACACTGATATCCAGGCTTTGTGCTTGCACCTTGAACTGAGTGTACCTCCAGGCATCTGAGGAGTGAATTCTGCAGGTGAATTCTCCTTCTGCCTTAGGTAGGGACAAAGAAGTATGAATGAACTTCCACTGATCAAGTGCCTTTCCCCTGATGCTATCTCAGCTTCTTTTTCTTAGACCTGTCAGTTCTGAATAAGCAAATCACCTTGAGATGACTATGAGGTCCTAGAGCTCTTGTGTTTGAGACCTTCTTACCATTGTCTTTCCTGGAGGGTGAGTGGTTGTCTCTAGAGACACAGAACCACCAGGTAACATCTTCCCGAGAAGAAAGCAGATGGGCAGATGCCACTGCAGCACCAGGCTGAGTGAACGGGCATAGTCAACATGGATAATCTGCTGTGAGCCTGTCCTTTCCCACGGTCTGCCTCCTACTTGACAACCAATGGCCAGGCCTCCGTCACTTAGTCCTTTCAGGTGTGGCTTTCTGCCCTTGTTCCCTCATCATAGGCTTTCCCTTCTTCAACGCTTATAGGTCTTCCCAGGATCCACCTTGGTGACTTACAGAGAAGCACTGTGCCATTTGGTGATGAATTTTAAAATTCAGTTGATGCCTCAGTTAATTATAGCATGTGAATGAAGGAAGGCACAGTAGGTACCACTTCGAGCCACCTCTAAACAGCACACAAAATGATAAATATATATCCTAGAAAGACAAATTTTTAAAAATTTAGCTGACAAAGTATGTTTCAGCCTTGAATTTTTAAGAGCTTTTTTTAAAAATATAAATTGAATATCCACAAAACAATACATAAAGAAAAATCCAAAAGGAACTTGAAAATGCATGATTTTTATTTATTTTTATTTTTATTGTACCCATTGATGGCTTGAGTGCCATAATTAGAAAACTATATACAGTGTGTAATGATCAAATCAAGGCAGTTAACGTTTTTTTTTATCCTTGAACATTTTTTAAATTTTTGATGAACATAATTGTACATATTTATTCATCACAGTGTGAAACTTCAATAGATGTATGAAACATGTACTGATCCAATCAGGTTTGAAATTGTTTTCTTTTGAAAGAAATGAAACTGACAGCATGCTGAATAAGTTGCAGTGGCAGGCATTCTGTGAGATGTCTTATTGATAAAAAAAAATAAGCAAAACAGATAATGATGTGAGTAAGAAATATTAAGTCAAGAAGCAAATGAAGGACAAGGGAAGTTTCAGGAAAAGAAATGCTTACTCTATCTCTTGCTCTCTCTTCCTCTCTCTTTGTTTCTCTTCCCAACTACTCTCTTTCTCTACCTCTGCAAATGTATTTATGTAGTGTCCCCCTATAAACATACGTGTGTGTTTCTGTAACACACAACTGGCCCTTGGCTCCCAGTAGCACAACACTTTCCGTGCTGTCCCACCCTACCCATACCCAGCGGTCCTGGTATTCTACAGGAAGCCTTAAGTGGGGAGGACCAAAGCATTCTGATTCCACTGGCATCATTGCCGATCCTCCAGAATCACTTTAGCTCTAAGAAGGAAAACAGATTCCTTGTTGAATATAGTTGAAGGAATTTTTTTTTTCAAAATATAAATTCGACTTGCATATAATATGAACCATATGTCAAAAATATTGACATATTTATGAAGGAACAAGGAAAGTGTTAGAACTGGTACAAATGAGGATTTTAAATACAGAGATTTATGTTTTCTACTGCACAGGAATCATTGGCACAGGTGAAAAACAGGAACGTTCCCATTCCCATTAATCTTCTACTGGGTAATGTTTGTCTCCTGAGAGTCGTTTCATAGCTTGGTCAAAAACAAAAGTGCTTATCTCTATGGAACAGATAATCCTGAGACTCTACTTCAGAGCAGGTACCTTAGAAACGAGATCCAGGAATGTTTTTGCCCACTCCAAAGTCTTAAAATTTTCCTTACAGAATAATATATAGATATCAAGGTTTATAGTAGCTCAATTCACAATAGTTAAAATATGGAACCAACCTAGGTGCCCTTCAACAGATGAATGGTTAAAAAATGTGATACACACACACACACACACACACACATGCGCGCACACACGCACACACACAATAGAATAAGAATATTACTTAGCTTTAAAGAAGAATGAAATTATGGCATTTGCCAGTAAATGGATGGAGCTAGAGAATATTATAGTAAGCAAAATAGCCAATCCCAAAAAACCCAAAAGCCAAATGTTTTCTCTAATATTCGGATGCTAATTCACAATGAGGGGAGGGCTAGGGAAGAATAGTTACTTTAGATTAGGTAGAAGGGAGTGAAGGGAGGGGAAGGCATATGGGGATAGGAAGGATAGTAGAACGAATCAGACATTATTACCCTTTGTACATATATAACTATACTACTGGTGTGATTCTACGTCATGTACAACCAGAAAAATGAGAAATTGTAATTCATTATATATGATGTATCAAAGTGCATTCTACTGTCATGTATAACTAATTAAAACAAATAAAAAAGATTAGATAGAAAGACAGATAATAGATGATAGAGTTGGAATGGAGCCACCATTTGACCCAGCTATCCCGACTCCCGGGTTTATACCCAGAGGACTTAAAAACAGCATACTATTCACAATAGCTAAATTGTGGATTTTTTTTTAACTTAGAGGCTGCTAATTTAATTTGTTTTCAACTGTTTATTAGAGAAAATTCACTTTTGGTAATCAGGTCTCAAATATCTGTGCAAACACTAAGATGGCTCATAGATCTTACCCCCAACCAAGGCTCAGTGCTGTCCATGAGGCCCTTCCCTGCCAATCTGCAAGCCCATCCAAATCAACACTCTATTTTATGTATGGATTATAACTGAATATGTGTACATCGGAAAAAAAAGTGACTTTTAATTGCCTTAGGTACACCTAATATTCACTGGAGGGATTGAGGTGTGTGTGTGTGTGTGTGTGTGTGTGTGTGTGTATGTATATATATTTTATAAAGTTGCTCTGCTTTGTTTGGGAACAGCTTGACTAGTCTAGAAATATTAAGTATTCTTGTGGTTAGGTCTCATAAATCACTTCAAGGTACATCTCATTCACTTACTCTCATAATACATTTTAAATCAAAATGTGTTGAATATGATTTTTCAGTCTTCTTTTTTCCAGAAAAATCAAAGTCATTTCCCTATCCTGTAGGAAGTTTGTCACATCCTCATGCCTTTTATTCATCTTAAATGTCTGAGATATATGTGTCCTCAGTGAGATAACAGATAGATGGCCTAGTTTTGGCTTGGTTTTGCCTCTAATTATCATTAATCAAGGAAAGAGAGAGGGTGAAGCCCAGTAGGTCCTGGAAATAAAAAGTGTGAGAGTGACCAGAAATTCATTTAAAGGTTGAATAATGGGGGAAAGTACAAATGGTATGAATCAGCCATAGAAAGGGCAAACTCTGTCTGGCAGTAGTTGATTTTTGATCATGACTGTATTCCAGATGGATGGCAATGGCCACATGCATTTTGCTGTCATGCATAACTAATTAGAACAAATAATAAATAAGCTAATAAATATCAGTGAATGTACAGGTAAGGAGAAGGTGTACATCAATTACACTATTTCTGGTGTAACTGATATTCTGGTGTAATTGAGTTCTTTATCCCTTTCCATCAGTATCCATTAATAATATCTTCAGGAAAAAAATATTAGTTTTGGATCTGTCTTTTGTGTGTATTGCTTCCGAACTTTAAGTTGAATAATTGTAGATGCTTATTAAAACACAAAGGAATCGGGTTTTACTGTCATAACTCCTTTTTATTAAATTATCTTTGAATTACAAATTATCTCTATGCTAAGGAGTACCATCTCTATAATTTTATTTAATGCAGCTTACCTGAATCTTCTTTAAAGCCCCGTGGTGAATTTTGATCAAAGCAATAGATAGCATCACTTATTTCTTTTAAACTGATTACAAATTTTTTCTCAGCACCTTTTCTGGAGTCATAGAAGCTTTGAAATTCTCTTGTTTGTGATAAGTGGCAAGTTCTAGTTCATTAATCATACTGATTTTTAAAGAAATAAATCTATTTACCTCCTTTAACCTACATTTCCAAATGGAGGGATAATGCAGGTAGATGTGCACAGGTGCACTCTGAATCGCGGGCGCTTCCCACAAAGACACCCCTACGAAACCCACATGGGGAGGCCACAGAAGCATCAGCAAGGGGTGTTTTCTGATGCACAACTTTCACAGAGAATGAACACTTTCCACATGAAAATGGAGATATTTCAGGCCACTAAACCTAGAATTTCTTCTAACCTTTATCAAAGTGCGGGAATTCTAGACCCATAGCACATATTCAGTCGAGAGAGCAGAAGTCAGAGAATGTCAGCCTTAAAATAGAATGGAATTATGGCATTTGCAGGTAAATGGATGGAGTTGGAGAATGTCATGCTAAGCGAAGTAAGCCGATCCCAAAAAAAACAAAGGCCAAATGTTTTTTCAGATAAGTAGATGCTGATCCATAATGGGGGTGGGGGAACAAGGGAAAAAGGAAGGAACTTTCAAATGAGCAGAGTGAAGGGAGGAGAGGTGAGGGGCTATGGGGGGGGGAAGGTGGTGGAATGAGACAGATATTATTACCCTATGTATGGGTACGTTTAAACAAATGGTGTGACTCTACATTGTGCACAACCAGAGAAATGAAAAGTTGTGCTCCAGTTGTGTACAATGAGTCAAAATGTATTTTGCTGTGATGTATAACTAATTAGAACAAATAATAAATTAATTAATAAGCAAATATCAGAGAATGTACAGGTCAGGAGAAGGTATAAATCAATTACAGTATTTCTGGTGTAATTGATGGTTTCAGCTAGCTTGTTACAGAGCATGTGTTAGAAAAGGACCAACCTTCCTGTTGTATAAACCAACCTTTATACCAAAGAATGGTATAAGAAGGGTGAATTTTGGAGAGCCCGCTGAAACCTTCTATTAATGTCATATCCTTGAAAAAGTAAAGTAGAAAATTTTCTATAGAATAAGTCCTACTCAAAATGAATTACTCCTTTTGACAAAGTATGGAAAATTGAATCAGCTGAGGAAATTATCAATGGATAGTAAAACCCATGGATAACAAGATGAGGACCCCAGGAGACAAGATCAGAGACCTTGGTCCAATGCTTGAGGAAGAGGAATAGAAAGTTAATGTTATAATCACATTATACTTTATATGTAATTTGCTGGACTACCCAATTGGAACCCTGCATAGAGCTCAGACCATCATGCAGGGGGTCTTTCATTCTTAGAAAACCCTATTACTGTTTTCAGGAAAAGAGCTATAACTTACTGCGGTCAAGTTTCTGGTTCCCAATGCAGGGCATTCATGGTGCTAATATTGCTGGGCTGTGTTCTGCCAGGGTTGGCACAGAAGATCAGAGCCCACAATTGCACCTGAGATAATAAACAAGGTAGAGATGATCTGTGTCCTGCCTGGTTATAAGAGGGGTCTTGGAGTAGGTATGTTCCCATGAGTAATGGGCAAAGTGGTGATCAATGCTTCAGAGTAATGACATCACTTATTTAAATAATCATTGTTTCAACCACTTGACCAGAAAAATTGATCCAGTAGGATTAAAGATGAAAAGAAGATATTGAAAGAAAAGAAAGATGGGAGAAACTTTTTAAAAATAAAATTTAGCAGCTGTACTAATAATTTTTGGTTAAGAAATAGTAGATTGATTTTGTTTGAATTATGCCAACAAATTATTTTTGATGCTTCCGAATACACATAAATGTGAAATTAGGGGGCAAGAGCAACCAAAACAAAAGAAAACAGAAATTATCTCCTTTGCCCTTTCATCCTGGGAAAGCTCAAGGAAAAATGTCATATCACCCAAACTCTGAAGCTACATGCTAAAAGAATTCCCTAACTTCAATCTTCAAAGATGCTCTTTGGGATATCAGTCTCTCCCTTTTATTTATCTTGTACTGGGTTCCTATTTTCACATAGACTTTGATTCTATGATGTGGGGACTATTCTTATTCTAAAGTTATACTAAAAATACCAAAAATATAATAAGAAGTCCAGGTCTTGGAATCTTCAGTGGACACTAATGGTACCCTTTGGTCTGCTCTCTGCACCCATCTTTGGCTTGTTCCTGTTTGCTTTGCTGCTAAATGCCCTAACTAAAACAATTACTTTTGAGAGAAGGAAGTGCCTGGGCCAGACATGGATTAACTGCCTTGGAAGCACAAAAGTCCTAGCTTCCTTGCCCCAATGCAGAATCTAAATGTGAGGATTTATCTAAAGTCATGCTTGCCTGGTTTCCTGCTACTCTCTGTCTCACTTCCCTACTCCCTTGCCATTTTCTCCTGGGGGTTTTCCTTCATCATCACTTATGCTCAGTCTTTGGCTTAGGATCTGCTTCTGGGATAACACTAACTAGAGATGAGTTGGGAAACTCTGATTTGAAACCTGGTTAGACTTAGCAGCTGCAAAGTCTTGAAACCTATCAACCCCTAGGTCTGTCAGTGTCCTCCTCTGTAGAAAGTTCATCTCTTCTTGGTTTACAGAGCCCTGGTGAAGATGAAAGGAGCTGATATATGTGAAGTACTTAGCTCAGGCCTCAGTGTGCTGCAAGCCTCATAAATGTTAGTTGGATGTGAATATTTATTGGCATGGCTTGACTTTCATTATTTAAAATCGACAGTAGTATTTTTAGTTTTTCCCCTGTTCCTCGCCAGCTGGTGTGCTAGATTCATATTTATTACACAGAATTTGTATGTCTTTTTCCTGAGTTATTTGGCTCTTGTTCCCTTGTATTCTCATATTAGCAGATGTGAGTATTGGGTAGAAGACGAGATTCTGTGGTCACAGTCCAGCAACACTGACCACCCCATATGGGACTGGATTACATGAATATCTCTCATCATTCAACTCAGGAAAATATATAAAATGAATTAACAGATGAACTAAAAAGGCCAAAAACATGTTTCTGTCTTAACAAAATGATGCCTTTCTCCTAATGCAAAGTACAAGAAAAATTTGGACAATTAATTGGGATATTTAGGACCCCTTCCAAAAAGAGAGGGGGGCCAAACTTGTCTTTAGTTTTCTCTAATTAATTACTTGTATGGCTATGAGTTTAAAAATATTTGCATAACATAGTCCTTGATATTACATATCACAACACTGGCTCTTCACTTTGTTCTGAGAGTTAGCAAAAAAAAAAAAAATCTTTAAAGAATCTTTATTTCTGAACTTGGCTTGGATTCTGAATTCAGAGCCCTAAGAGCTGAAATACACTCCGAACTTTCTTTAGAGAAAATTAAAATCCATTTTCTACTCTTGGAGGAGATGCAGCTACCATAAAATATGGGCACCTGGACAGCACTCAGTGATTTATGATCCCTTAGCAAGTCACCCAGACTCATTTACATAATTATCTTTCCCTGTATCCTGGAGAAACTGCAGACAAAAGTAAAAAAAATAATCGTTTAATATTCTGAGGTCATACAATTTGGAAGGGCTTAAGCCGCTTTCAAATGCCACAGTCCTTGAAGTAATAATGTGTTATGAGTATGGGTTTTTTAAATATGTAGAGTTTGATGGCATTGATTTTTCATTTCTATTATAAACACTCTTCCCTTTATGAATTTTATTAGCATGCATTATTTGAATGTTATTTTTATTTACTTTCAGCTGTTGACAAAGAACATAAGAAAGAAAAGTTTTATGAGAATACAATTGCATTTAAATTGTTATACTAACAGTATGGAATAATGTTGCCCTTCAAAAAGATAAAAGCATTACACTTTGAAAAAATCATCACAAGGCCATGTTAATAATGCCTAAGTAAGTGGTCTTGCCAATGGAACCCTCAACAGTGGTAGAAAACAAACATTTGGTATTGCTATTATTTTTCTGGATTATCTCAAATTTATACACAACACAAAATTGATGGGGAGTCTGATTTGACCATTTTTCTCTACTGACCAGCCAAACTTCAACATTTTTCTCATAGGGCCAGAAGTATCCCAGTATGACCTGTTGAGAGCCACAGCCGAAGGGGCCCCAGCAAACTTCCAGCTGCCGGCTGATGATTGGCTCACAGCGGCCCCAGCAACATCTAGCTGATTGGCTCCTCTGCAGTGATGCTCATTGGGCTGTTTCCCTGCCCTTTCAGACCACGGAGCTGCTCATTGGGGGACTTTTTTGGCTCCGCCCACGTGACCCAGCCAATCGGCCTCAAGAGCAGGAGGATTGTGGGAGGTGGGGAGAAGCTTGTGTGGGAGAGTCAGGCTTGTGGAAAGCCGGTGGTGGCAGTTGAGGCTCTGAGGATTTTTCCTGAGAGGCTGTTTTGTTTGGCATGTGTGGTTCTAAAAATAAAGTTAGTTTCTTTTGACAAGTGGCTCCTGATTGTGCCCAGCCAATGTGCGGCAATGACCTAAGCTGTGCCCTTTCCTACTTTATCACCTTGGCTTTGATCATTTCAGCCTTTCCCAGATCTTGTAAAGACTCAGCAGAGTTGAGTGATGACCTAGGGGCTGGTGACATCATCCAGAGTCAGGATGGACATGTGGACAAAGTTACAGGATCAGATTTAGGAAGAACTATGGTTCAGAACCTTCAGGCTGAACTCCAAGAATCTGTGGCCACTTAGGAGACCAATTGCTATTGCCATTTTGATGGGACTTGAGCAGAAATAATCATGATGTCAATGGTGAGTGAAATCATGAGTCTCTCCTTCTACATGGCTTTGTTTGGTGTAGTGAGAACTACATTATTCTGTAGAAGGGGCATAGTCTTCAGAATATAAACAGACCAGAGTTCAGATTACACCTAACTCATCTCAATTACATGACTGTGAGAAAATTACTTGAGTTCCTTAAGGGTTTCTGTAGCAATCAATTGAGAAAAACATGAAGCTTTTAGCAGTGTAATAGTGTTTTGGATTTAAAACATACACACATCCATGTAGTTGATTTTCCATGATTGGCCATCAGTAATGGATGCGTGTTACAATATTGTTATGGAAAATGAAGAAGTTATTCAGAATCAAGTCCTGGATATAGCTCATTTTAACTTCATCATGTATATAATGGACAGACCCTGGGTCTAATAGGTGCTTTCACACATTTCACCTTCTTAAACTATGAGAAAGTGATGATAGTGGCACTGTTTAATACAGTAATTTGAAACTAGTTAACATTTGTTGAACACTGACTCTGCAACACACAAGCATACATTCCATTTTATTTTCTCTGTATTCCAAACACACACACACACACACACACACACACACACAGCAGGTACTATTATTATCTTCAATTTAAAGAATAGAAAGTTGAAGATCCCAAGGTAATACAATTAATAAGCTCTAGAACAGGTATTCAGAAAGAATCTAGAAATTAATCTGTGCCCAGAATCTGTGCTGCTCACCTACTTAAATGAGTGATGACCTCTAGCCTTGTCTGGAGGTGATGATTATGATGTGGAGGTAGCCAGAGTTTCTATGTCTAGTTGCTTCACTATCAGAATTTCCTACCAGTAGATGTACCAAGCAAAACTGGGTCCATGCTATGTGGAGGACTGAAACACATTTCACTGAAGGATCTTCACATATCAGGAGGCTGCCAACTCAGGTCAACAACTTATATGAGTTTCTAAGGTTTGTTGTAAAATTGTCAGGCGTCCTAGTGACAAGAAAACTACAACCATGGGAAGGGGCTGGTAGCAAACTTGTGAGGAGGCAATCACCTACCTAAGACAGTGATCACGGGCCAGGAATGATCAGATTAATGATTAATTTATTGTCAATCCATCATCAAAGAGCTCAGTTGCTGTGGAAGGAAATATGAACATTTTTGTCCAAAGAGAATGTTCAAATGTTTATAAGGTCCTATTTCATATTCCACTTTATAGTAAATTTTTCAGAAATATTTTCAGAACTGACATTGATATAATTTCTGTTATAAAAGCTCTGAGCCCCATCATGGTACATGGTCAATCAAAGAAAAATCACCGGGTAATGGAAGTAGTACTCAAGGCCAGAAAATCTGGGCCTCCCTCTAACTCTGACATGAGCAAGCTTCCCAACCTTGAGGAAAATCTCTTGTCCTATCTTATCTTCAATTTTGTGATTTGTCAAGGAGTAGATGGGTGAGTTAGATGACCTCCAATGTACTTTCCAATTTTTATACTCTGTGGATCTTTGGTATTTCTTTACTAGAATAGTCCTCATCAAAGTAGAAGCTCATTGAAACACTCAAAAATTGGTATTTCATAGGTATTATTCTTTGCAACTATGGCCAGTGGAAACATAACTGGTCTGCAATGGACTTAATTTCATCTGTTGAAATCCTGACTGCCAATTGATATTATGTGGTGGAGACCTGGGAATTTAATGAGGTCCACAATTAGAGCCATCAAGATTGAGATTAGTGCCCTTGAAAAGAAACCCTAGAGATCTCTCTCCCATCTCTCCACCATGTGAGGCCACAGTGAGGACATGGCTGAATGCAAGCCAGAAGATGGCCCTCACCAGAACCTGACCATGTTGACACCCTAATTTTGGACTTCCAGCCTCCAGAACTGTGAGATATAAACTCACATTGGCACCTGGTAGCTCCTGGCTGAACCTCCAATGGTTAGCTCTCCCTTGAATGTAAGCCCTCACTCCCTAGCCAAGCCCTGAGAGCAAAGCTCGTGGGAAAAAAAAATGTAGGCATGAAATGTATGTCTCATGAGTGCTATAAACTATATGCACAAGGGATAAATTTTATCACACTCACAAATTAATTGTAGACTCAGCAAATGTTCATGGTAATTTCATATGGGCCAGCTGCTCTGGTAGGGAGTGTCACATGCATTATCTCCTTTTATCAGAGAGTGTTCTTTATCCCATGAGCTGTGAGAGAAATGGTTAGTAGAAAGGATTCATCTCTTTCCTCCTCTTGCTCCCTCATTAGTGGCTGCCTCCCAAGCTGAGTTTTATAGGGACTTATTTCAATCTAGACAGTTTTGCAATACTTTGTATTCTAAATTCAATAGATGCCCCTTATAATTTAAGATAGCTCAAGTTGCTGTGAAATAAACACCAAAACCTCAGTCGGTTAACACAATATAAGAGTTTTTGTTTCTTATGCAACATCCCAGTACTGGTGCTGGGTGGGCACCTTCCATGCAGTGATTCATGAATGCTGGCTCAGCCAGCCTGCCAGCTCTGCCATCTTCAGCATCAGGTTTTCAAGCATGCTATGGAAGGGCAAGGACAAAACTAGGAAGGCACAGCTGCTTCTTAATAATAATGTTCCAGAGAATGTGGAGCACTTACTCTACTCACATTTCACTGAGAAGAACAAGTCACATGTCCATGTTTAGATACAGGCCTAGAGGGTGGATAAGGGGTAAAAATGGCTATCAGCTCCTTTCCAATAATCATTCCACTTGGTGGAAGAGGGACTTGAATCTTGGTGGATGGTAACCTATATCTTCCCCAACCATGACTCTATTGTAGCTGCTTCTGCTGAAGCTGCTTCATCTCAGGAATAGAGTCTCAAGCCACTTTTGGTTAGATTTTTCCACTATCTACAACACATCTAGGTTTGTTATATCAGATTCTCTCTTTCAAGGGGTCTAGGAAGAAGAAGGGATAGAGGGGACTGTGCGTAAGCCCAGTGTCATCCTTGGGAAAAAGGAGACCAGTTAAATATCATGTTGCCAGGTGCAGTGGTACATGCCTGTAATCACAGTGGTTTGGGAGACGAAGGCAGGAGGACGGCAAGTTCAAGGCCAGCCTTGGAAATTTAGCAAGACCTCTTCTCAAAAACTTAAAAAATTATTAAAAGGACTGGGGATGGGAATGTAGGTGTTAAAGTACCACTGGATTCAATCACCAGTACAAAACAAAAAAATACCATGTCCCCAAAGTACTCCTTCTCTAGTCCCAAGAACCTAGACAAATTAAGAGAACAATGAGAGTCTGGGATGGAGTGTTCAGATACATATTATCTCAAAGGATGCTACTTTTCTCTCATGTATGCTAGGAATAAGGGCAGCTTAGTGTTATCTGTAGAAAGTTGCTTACTTGCTTCCATGCCAAGTTCTTTGGGATGTCAGTCACACAATGGAACAAAGAAGGCTAAGTTGGTAATGTCTTTGCTTCTGTAGCTTAGCTTATAAAACCCCTCTCTCTCTCTCTGTGGTTACTGGTACAGAATTGAGGCACTAGGAGAGGACAAGTGCCACTCATCCAGCCATCTGCCATTGGACAGAGGGTGGTAAGGGCTGGAGATGGTATTTTCTGGGGTAACATCATGATGAATGGAGGTGTTACTTGGTGAAGCACTGTGAGGTGCTATCTGTCACCACTAGACCTTCCCCATAAGCATTTTTCAATAAGCCTTATACCTTGCATGTCATCTCTGGGTACTTTATTTGGACTATCAACAACCTATCCCAGTTCCTAGGATACTAGGCTGTGGAAGGTATATGCTATCTTCAGTAAAAAGAGTCAGTACTTTTCAATCTGGATTCAGGTACTACTAAAAATATATATAGAAAATTAATTTTACTTGCAAGGTTTTTTTTCCTATTAAAACCAGAATACATTCTAGATTGCTTGTAAAATTCACATGTGCTTTGAAACTAAAACATAGGGTTTCAAGGGAAGGACATGTTCCCATTATCACACACACCTACACAGAGCAACTATCCTCATATGCTGTGCATGGAAAAGTTTGAGGAATATTTAAAAACAAAGGCCTCAAGAGTATATGTTCAGTTCCTGCCTCACAAGAAATTTATTTGACCATAAAACTTGAAATAGACAACATTAGTCCTAAAAACAAAATTTTCTCAAGAGAGAAAAATAGTTGTCAAAGTTGGCCTAATTCATCTTTGCAGATCACAAGAGAAAGTTTTGCTCTACTCTGTAATATGAAAAGGCAGCAAGAAGAAACAGGTGAAATGCTTTCTGTTTCTGGACACTGAGGAGATTTATGCACAGCCTCCTCTATCCCTTCTTCTTCCTAGACCCCTTGAAAGAGAGAATCTGATATAACAAACCCAGATGTGTTGTAAGTAGAGGAAAAATCTGACCAAAAGTGGCTTGAGACTCTGTTCCTGAGATGAAGCAGCTTCAGCAGAAGCAGCTACAATAGAGTCATGGTTGGGGGAGGAGGGGCATAAAGGCAGATAGAGCACTACAGATAGGACACCAGAAGCATCCTTGGCCATGCAGGAGACATCCAGGTAGTTGGTGGTTCTGGGTCACAGAAATAGGGCAGTGAGGGCCTCGAGAGAGTCAATGTGCCTGATCAATGCCTTAACAACAGGAGCTGTTTGAGTTTCCAGGGAATGTCGCCAGTGTCAAAAGAATAGAATATGATTTTCAGCACTGAGCTACACACATCAGATAGAAGCTGGTGACACAGTGACACTGAAGGACAAGGACTCTCAGCCAGAGATCAATAAGAACTATAGAGCAACACAAGGACCCATGCACCCAATAGCTGCTGGTGTCTTCCCAGGGTTTGCTGTTCTTACAGATTCCATTTTGGAGAGGAAGAGTATTGGGGTAAACATTTGAAAGGTAAACCTGGTGATGAGATGAACTTTGAATTCAAGACAGAATGAAATGAAAGGGGAGAAACTATTTGATCCTAGCAGAGACTGAGATCCATTAATTATCAGGATCATGTTTCTTCCCATAACTCCCAACCCTTTTTTTTTTTACTTTCTTTTTTTTTTAATTTTTTTATTGTTGGTTGTTCAAAACATTACATAGTTCTTGATATATCATATTTCACACTTTGATTCAAGTGGGTTATGAACTCCCATTTTTACCCCATATACAGATTGCAGAATCACATCAGTTACACATCCATTGATTTACATATTGCCATACTAGTGTCTGTTGTGTTCTGCTGCCTTTCCTATCCTCTACT
>NW_025999945.1:7033363-7094350 GCF_001458135.2 Marmota marmota marmota | reverse complement strand
CCCCTCCCCTCTTCTCTCTCTACCCCCTCTACTGTCATTCATTTGTCCCCCTTGTATTATTTTTCCCTTTCCCCTCCCAACCCTTTTTGAAGGAAATACTTCTGGCTGAGGGAACCACAATATGTTTATGTGGGTGTGTATGTGTATGTGTGCATTTTCTCAGTTCTCCACTTTCTTACTGAGAATTGACAAACCTTTAGATATTTCTCAGATTCTGCATTGCTTATAAACAATGGAATAAATAAATATTCTATGGGAAAACAGAGGACAAAGGTTCTATGGTTGGAGTGATGTTGGTACCCCAAAGATTCACATGCTGGGAATTTGTTTGCCAATGTGACCGAAGGGGAGCTGATGGAAGCTTTAAAAGGTAAGGCCTTGTCAAGAGCCATCCATGGGCTGTGTGTGGACAGTATTGTGCACCACAGCCTAATGAATAAGAGAATATGGTGCCTGGGAACATCCAGTGGCCATTTCCTCTGGGTGACTGCTCAGACACATTGTGAGTCCTGTTCAGCTCTGCCACATCCCACATAGCACCGGGGATGGGGTGATCTCCTGCAGCTGCACAGCCCCTCTGAGATGGGTATGACCTGCCAAGATGCCAATCAACCTGCTAACTGCAAGACATCACAAAGCAAGACTCCACCCCTGAAACCTTATCTCTGCCTTTGATGGACCCCCTTTATATAAACCACAGGAGCCATTTCTCTAGTTGTCTAGCTCCAGCTCCAATGTGGAGCTGGACCTGTCAGGGGCTCCACCATTTGAAACTGTCTTTTTTACTTTGTCTTTTGCTCTTCACTAGTTATTCCAGAATTTAATTTATTAGGTGGCTTACATCCTCCTTGGCAGGAAGTAGAACCCCCCTAATGAAGCGCTGGCTGCCTCCCCATAAGGCCTAGTACAGGCACTCAGTTCATTTGGAGCGCTGTCCTTGGATGAGAATGTGCATCCCATGGAATAAATTTTGTGAGAGCAAGTTGTTATAAAAGCCTGGGCCTGACCCCTGAGTCTCTGTCTGGCATCCTCTCTGGCAGTATGAGCTTTTCCTCACACACACACACACACACACACACACACCTGTCATAATGTGATGCAGTCAAGAGGGGCTCCACCAGCACTGAGCCAATGCCAGTACTTTTAATCCTCCAAAAATGTGAGCTAAATAAACCTCATTTCTTATAAAGTAGTCTATATCAGGTATTTCACTATAGTTACAACAGGTGGATGAATACAAGTGGATTTGGTAAAGTGGAGAAAGAAACAACTTTAGTACTTACTACATTAACTATAATCAACTGATTGTTCTGATTTCTTTGCAAAAAGGAATAAAATGCATGCAGGAATAACCCAAGCCTTATAAGACTTTAAAAAGAAGCTTATAGCAATTATCTCTATGAAGGTTATATTTACCATAAAATACCCAATAGAAAATTTTATATTACAAAAAAATTCTTACACACATAACACACACACACACACAGTAGCTGATGTTCTCCTTCAAAACAAAGCAATTTAAATAAGCTAAAGGAAATTCCAGTTCTAGCAATGGATTTCCATGTTGACCCATTAGTAAGAACATGGTTAAATAAAATGAGGCTCACATATGGCTCATAAATCTTAAATTTGTTACTTTGGATTATGTATTTATTTTGACAAAATGTGTTTTTTTTCCCCACATACTGAATAAGACGTCATTTTCAAACTACAACCAGGCCAGTACTGATGATGCAAAGAGGGACAATTTTGAGTTACCACATCCATAAAATTGCCCCAATTCTTTCATTTTTCTGAGGGGCTTAATTTTACTTGACTAGATTATCATTAATCTTCTTGCTCTAGGAATCTACTTTATTAGGATTCACATATTATAGTGAACCTTTTCTAAGGAGAAAACAGCTTCTCTTTACATATTTCAACCTTATCAGCTCATTTGAAGGGTAATTTAGTTTCTTTCCTGTCTAAAGTGATCCATCAGATATGAACTGTTGACATTAGGTGCTGTCAAGTTATTCAAACCAGATTAGTCATGGGGTCAGCTTACCAATGTAGAAGCATCAATTGACTGCTTGAGAATTTTCCCCAATTGACTCCCCCCAACACACACAGATGATCAATGCTCTATAATGCTGGGAAAAAAACTATGAAAATATATTGCCAGTTATATAAAGCTATTGGGGCCATATGGGCTAGTGGGATGGATGGAGAGCATAGCTTTGCACTCAAAATTCCTCACATCTTATTGCATAGATTTTAGGAAACCATCCAGGATCTAAGCAATTAAGTTCCCATAAGATCTATAAGCCTACGTATTTTTTTTCCAAAGATGCCTCTTGTGCTTTTCTGTTGTCACCCTGTCCTTGTGTTCCCCTACATTCGTGACTAATAAAATAAGAACTTATAGCTGAAGTGATAAAGATATGCAGCCACATAACAGAGTGCAACTGCTGTTGCTTTAATCCTATTACACTGCTTTGAAGACTCTCCATTGCTCTTTAGTGGGAAATATTCTTAAAGAAGGAGGTTAACCTTTTCCAAATATTTTTGAGAATTCTTCCAAGTTCTTCCTATAATCCAAGTGTTTACTAGTTCCAGAAGCTGTGGGTTCCAGACAAGATCATTTAACCTTTAGAAGCCCTGCTCCCTTTTTCTTCCCAGTATTTCCTGGAGTCTCTGCTGGCCTCCATATCACTATGCTTTTGAGATCTGTGTCTGGTAACAAGGCCCGGGACTCTATGTCTTGGGGATGTCTCTTTCAAGGTATTTCCTCCAACAGATCTATGGAGATTTGACTGAAATAGCTGTCTCCTGTCTGGATCCCATAAGAACCCAGAGGCAGGAGGGCTGGCTGTTAGTTAGTCAAGCACTGGGAGAAACGAGCAAGAACTTATTTCTGACATAACTATAAGAGCACCCCTACAGACTGTGGAAGGGCTTTTGATGGACACCATGGAATGCAAATATCTTTGTAGTATGTATTACATCACCCTGTTACTTATTCAAGATGTGTCAGGAAAATGTTTACACAAAGTTGCATAGTGTGAAAGATGAGGCTGCAGATTTTGGGAGCAGTTGAATCACTGGAGGAGGATATCCCTGTTCATCCGTGGAAATGAATGCAGCTGGGAATGACAAGGGACAAACGTGATCAGCTGTGAATGACAAGGGAGTTTTGGATCATCTCTAGCTCTAAGGCAGTCTGTTCCTGGTGCTTGGTTGGACAAAACCCAAACTCTTTTTTCCTCACATAGTTCACATCACAGAGGGACAGTGTGGGCCTGGGGAAGCTAACACTGATTGGACTTCCACCCTGTACCTATAATAAGAACATTCTGATCTAGGTGTTGCTGCTCGCTCCACGAAACCTGATGTGCCCATGTCTGTGTGTGGGTGTGAGTGTGGGTGTGTGTATACATTCTACTAAATTTTTCTGATAGGGATAGATTTCCAGTCCTCTCCTCATTTTGACCTTTCTGCAAACCTTTCTCTAGTATATCCAATTTTTCCTCCTGACCCGACCGGAATCTCTTTGTGACTGTTGAAGAGATTATGAATTAAGCAAGTAAGGGTCTCTTCTTGTCTATAAGATTTTGTTACATTAATATCTAATGAGTCAATACGTATTTGTTTGACATTACTTATACCATCCATGTGGTAGGCCTCATTGACAATACCAAGGAATAGAAGGGGTGGTCCCTGCCCTTGAAAAATCTATAGCTTACTGGAATGTTTTAGAACCAATACAAGGAAATGCATGATTAAAAATAAGCCCCAAATAGGGTTTTAAAGAAGTAGAGTTTACTGTGATTTTTTTTTGAGTGACTGAAAACATTTTCAAAAAAGGGATGGGATTTGAGTCTATCCATTAAAATCAGGTATTAGTTTGATGGATATTGAATCATATGGAAGAATACAACTTGAGGAATTAATTAGCTTGGGAAGTTGGGGGAATTCAACGAGATGTTATCATGCTGAATCGTATGTAAAAAACCAGTGTGGTGGCAAAAAGAAGAGGAGAGGAACAGTCTTGGCCCCTTCTCCTCACCCCTTCCTCCACTCTGCATTGTAGAAGGACTGGCAAGAAATTAAAAGGTAGGATTAAAAAAAAAAAAGAACCCAAGTTAGATTTTTCTCTACTTCACTGTCTTGGCCATTCTTGGCCATTGTCTCTTCTGTGGCACCGTCTTTTGCCACATAGGACTACTGTGGTCTCCAACTTTCTTACTGGTGGCTCTATGCCCTGTGCAATAGCAATCTTAACTTCTTTCGTTGCCCAAACCGACCTCTACCTCAGGTTGGTAGAATCTTCTTAGTGGTGCTAATCTCTGAGTGGTTTTACTGCTCCTTATATAGATTTTTAGCCTCATCACTAGTGATATCAGTTTAACTTGTTTAATTTTAAATACAGTATTTTGTTGATTTATATAGAGGGTGATGGATAGAAAACTTCCTGCAAAAAAAAAAAAAAGCCAATAGAACTTGTGATTTGACCATATATAGGAATTAAAGAGGAGAATTAGAAAAATATGACACCAATTTCTTTATAATCAATCATTTTCAGTGATTAAAAAAAAAACCAACTCAAAAAATGGGCATTTGAGTCCCTACTAGGTAAGAGAATACACATCTTGGGCTTTGAGAGATAGATGGTGGTCTCTTCACAAGAATTGAATGTTCTTGCCACATAGCTAAAAAGTAGCCACACAGGCGATGCATACACAAACCCTGTGGCTCTGTTTTTATTAATGAAATGAGTCAGCCAGCAGATTTGGTCTGCTGGCCATGATTTGGCAACCCTAGTCTAGAGGTAATTCTTTTCAGCACTGCCAAGTTTCTTCTTATTGTCCCTTGTGTCTCACACCATTTCTCTTCATCTTTCTCTTTTGGTTTTGTTTGTATTAATCTTGGGAAACCAGACATTTTTGCTACATTGTTTAAACCATTTAGAATAGCATCAACTACAACATTCCAAAAAAACAATCTGCTCAAATTATGGGTCTGATGGCTTCCATAGATAAAACCTGAAATTTGCCCAAGACTCCTGCTAGCTTCTTGGTGAAAAGCCTATAGGAGTCTTAATTTCATACTGTTCTGAGTTGGTTTTATGACACTGATCATAACATAGCCCTCTTCATTCCTGAGATTGTCCCCATGATCACAGTTTCCCCTCTGGATAATAGCAAAATCCACCTTACAGACACACTTTATCCAGCCCCATGCATAAACCACCAGAGCAATCTTTTAAAAACATGAATCTGGCTACTTAATTGCTTAACACTCCCCAATAGCTCCGATTTAGGATAAAATTCTAATGCTTTTTTCATAATCTTGAGGCCCTTGCCTACACTATCTCCTGTGTCTTCCTGCTCCGGTCACTCGGGCCTGATTAAGGTGCTTCTAACAGGTCAAACTTGTTTTTCTATGAGGGCTTTCATAATTGTTGCACTGATTTAAAAACAAAATCCTTATTCAGATCCTCACAGCTGGCCATTTCCTGATGCTCAGATCTCAGCACAGATGTCACCCACTCCAAGAAGTCATCCATGCTAATCCCAGCTTTAGTACTACCCTCTGGAATAATCCCTGCTCTTTAGCACTGCCCTCTCTCCTCACTCTGTATCTAATCACCCTGATATATTTTCTTCATACTATCCACAGCCATCTGAAATTATCTTGTGTCTTTCCATATTCACTATTTTCCACAGTACAATGCAAACTTTACCCAAGGAGGGACCTTTTCTCTTGGATTTACGGTTCCGCTCCCAATGTCTAGACTCATTCCTTACACTTCAATTGTCCTTATGGATTTATTAAATAAATACATTAATGAATTGTGTAAGTATTCATTTATTTGTATTTTGCCTCGACCAAACTTTAAATTCTTAGAAGCCAAGACTCATGCAATTGTGATTCACTTTGCACATGAAATCTAATTAATGTATTCAATAAATGTCTATCAAGCAAATAATTTTCTCTTAAGGAAGTCAGTGCATGAATAAAGAAAATGAAAACTCACATAATCACGACAAACTGCTGTCTTATCCGAGAAACAGGCAAGCTACAATTGAATCAGTTTAAACACGAAGGTATTCTTATGAGATTATAGATAATGATAGTACTGAGCTTTACAAGTTTCAAAAGAGTTCAGATAATGATCACAGTTCCAATTTACCTTATGGGCCAATTATTTTTGCCTTCTAACTACAACAAACGTTGGCAAATATCTCTGGTTTGTTTGAGCTGGTATGTATTCATCAGGGTAAAACCTACAGAGTTGTCATCTGCGTGACTGGTGCCTTTCAGACCCAGTCCTGGAATTAAATATCTGACAGTATTAAAATAAATCAAAATATAAAAAACAATAAGTTGATGTTCTCCAACTTCTTTTTTTTATAACACTAATCACGTGCTTTTGTTAATTAAGATTTGGCTCAAGATAAATAAAGAATAGATAGATGAATGTCATAATCTTTTCCTTTCTAAGGAAATTTACAGCCCGAATAAAGAAAGAAATTCATCTATGCAGCTGCAAATTCACTCAGAATCGGCTATCCAAAATCAAAGTTTTTACAGGTGTGGATGCTCTGCCTCAAGTTTGATTTCCAGCTATTGAAACCAACCACCAATGGAGGCCAAATGGATCCTGATTCTATAAGAAATGGAAACTTTGAAAGAGCTGATTGCACACTGCCCCCACACACATATCCAGATCCGGTGCAGTTTTGTGCCAGCGCTTAGAGTTAGGCAGTGGGCAAATGTATCACTTGGGAAGGCAGCTGTCAGACCTGGCAGGGCACAGTCACGTTGCAGGTCACAGCACTCCAGCATCTGCTCCTCAGCTTTGCAGATCCAGGAAATGGAATGTCCCAGTGTACTTGTAGTTGATTAATCCCTGGGAATTTACAAGAAACTCACGTAAAAAGCAGAGTGCCAATTTAGCAATTTACACTAAGAAATGTAACTGCCATGTGGTCCAGAATGTTTATGTCAGCAGGAGAACTCAGCCCTGTAATGACTCGAGGAGGTAAATCATGAGCAGAAGTTTGCTGGGTGAGCACAGACAGAGCAAGAGGAGGAAGCTAGATGACCTTAAACACCAGCATCACTTAGGCCTGGAGCACCCATCTCCAAATTGAGATTTACTTGCCAATAAAGCAGGACACTTGAATTTGCTGGTCAGTGCTCGAAATACACAATTCTTGCTTACTGGGCTTCCTTTTTCTAGATTTTTTTTTTTTTTTTGCCAAACACCCACACATTTTCTTTTTACATATATTAATGTCATTACATAGAATACATCTGTCTTTATATTCAATGGGATCTCTTTATAAATAGCAAGGAGCTAGTATTTATTCCGTGGTAAAAAGGACTGGAGAAATGCTAACAGTGCTATAGTCAATTCTGTTACAATGTTGATTTTGAAAATATAAACTTGTTCCAAAATGATTGATACATTAAGCAACAATTTGAACATCATGCGAATTTCATTTGCTTATATCTAAGTTTTTTTTTTCTGCAAGAAATATTAGGCAAATACAGAAAACTGCACTCAGCAGAAAGAAAGTGCTAAGGAATACAAGAAATGCACCATGCATACACTTCAAATACCTACCTGCTGCCTCAGTTATTTATATTTGGTTTGAGTCACCTTCATCCATAACCAACCTTAGAACATTTTGGCCAGTAACCCTCCTTCTACCACTCCACAATAACACACAAGCTGCAACCCTTCTGACACCCAGCTCCACGAGCTAACTCTAGTCACATTCACTGTGGGTTTATGTGTTTCCCAACCACTCACATGAGGGTCCTATTCTACCCCTGCTTTTAAATGCTATCACTAATGTTTTCATATTGTGCTTCTAACTCCCATTTTTCTCATAAATCTTATGTTTTTTTTAAATTGTGTGATTTTGCATAGCATAGTGATTTTAGAAAGGCATGTGTTATGTTGTAGCATAAATGACTGTACCTCTTTATCTTACTTAATTCTTATGAAAACGACTCCTTTTTCATACAGAAATTCAAGGAGTTGGAGTAATGTACCCAAGAAGTTACACCAGTAAATGGTTTAGCAAAGACTGAAGCTGTCTGCTGTGACATCCAGTGAAAGCCCAGGGGGCCTGACTGATGCAGAATCCAGCTTGTCTTTGAAGGTGGTTTTCACTTTGAGCTAACAATAGCCATCATGCACTCAGAGGCATTGTAATGTGGGAGCCTCCCTGCTAGGGTTCAGATCCGACTGTCATTTATGACCTGTGTAACAATAGTGAGTTTCTAATGTGGCCTATTACTTCAAAATGGCCCCAAGAATCTCTTTCCTTGCACCCTCAGCTTTGCAATGGGATTTACCTAGAGACAGATACTAATTCCTCACCCCTTAAATCTGGTCTGGTCTTGTGAGTTGCTCTGATGAACAAAATAAGGCAGAAGTGTCATTGTACCATACCCAAAGTTAGGCCTCAGGAACCCCGAATGCTTTCTTCATGTTCCTGGAATGCTGCCAAAGCCCAAATCAGCCTTCTAGAGAATGAAGGAAGACATAAGCAAGTCCTCCCACTCCAGATGAGGAGTTGATGGTCGGGAATGTGAATGTGGCCATCACAGACTCCCCAGCCTTTAGTGGGCCACAGGTGATTGCATGTGCATGAAGGCAGCCAGCCAAGATCAGCCACGCCAGGTGCAGATCTGCAGAATTATGATTTTACACAACTAGATTTGAGGGATTTTTTTTATAGGGAAAAAAAGAGAACTAGATGATACATTTAACTTCTCTGTACATTAACCATCCAACATGTAGCATGGGATAAGTAATACATTTATAAAGATTAAATGAATTTGATATATGAGATATTAAGAATAATCCTTGGGTGTTGAGCTCTCTTTTGGTGTCTGTTGCTCTATAAATAATAATGATATTGGCCTAATATATCATTATTATCTTGAAGTTGTGAGAATAGGCTAAGCTCAGTGAGGTGGTTCATGCTTAGGATTCCTCACAAAGCTGCAGGTAGACAATAGCCAAGGCTGGGTTCATCTTGCACACCTCTTCAATCATGAGATACCTGGGCTAGAAGACTCAAAAACTGGGGGATTGTCCAGCTGAAGCCCAGGCATTCTGCTTTCTCTTAAATATCTCCAAATTGGGTCCTTGAGTTAGTTAAACTTGACACTTAATAGTTAGAGATTCCCAAAGTGGATGGCCAAGGAGAAACCAACAGAAGTTGTGTAGCCTTTCCAATCTCAGAAACCTCCCAGTGTCACTTTGCCACAGTCTGTTTAAGTTCAAGGGGAGGAAATTTAATAGTCCCTGTCTTGATGGGAGGTATATCAGATCATTTGCAGATGTGTTTTTAAAACACCATGATCTCTTCACTTACATCCATAATTACATCATACTCAGACCAAGAATTAAGTTATTAAGGATTTTCAACATGAATAAACTTTGTCTCAGGGAAATTAAATAATTTGCTAAAAGGTCACAAAACTGGTAATCTTCAAAGCCTTCATCACCCAGGATGCGCTGAGCCAAAAGTCTGTAATTTTAGCTGGTATTTGATGCTACTAATCTCATTTATCACAGGTAGGTTTACTCCATCACATTAGAGGGCATAATAACCTCTGAGTCAGGAGATATCCAATTATCACTCCTACACGTGACACTGTACAAGCTCACGTACACATAAACAGCCCTGGTGCTCTGAACCCTTGTCACAAGCCTGTTTACACTCCACTGCTATAAAAATTACTTGTTTATTGGAAAGATGAAAAAGAATGATGTGAGGAATCAAAACCGAGAATTCTCTCTCCCTTACTACACAGAAGCTCACATACCTCTTAACTGTGTGATCTGATTCCTCTTGGACTCTCAACCAGGATTATGCCCTGTGAGTGGGGTATAGGGGAAGATCTGCCAGGGAGTCAAGATTTCAAGACTATTGGCTCACTCCAGATAGGGAGGCATCAGACGGTAGAACAGTGAAGAAATTAGAGGGAAAGAAAATTAAGAGACAGGTCAAAAATAAAAATTAAAAAAAAAAAGTTAAAAGGCAGCCTGGTGTAGATAAAATTATCAATCTAATTCCAAAAGAACTTAGGAGTTCAAAAATCAAGTTTTGCCAGGAGCCGTGGCACGCCTCTGTGATCCCAGCAGCTTGAGAGGCTGAGGCAGAAGAATCGTGAGTTCAAAGCCAGCCTCAGCAAAAGCAAGGCACTAAGCAACTCGGTGAGACCCTGTTTCTAAGTAAAATACAAAATAGGGCTGGGGATATGGCTCAGAGGTTAAATGCCTCTGAGTTCAGTCCCTAGTACTCCCCCCCCGCCGCCAATCAAGTTTATATGTATTATGACACAGAGCAGCACAAAGGAGAGGGTTTTAATTCAACATCTGTGAATGAAAGAGAAGAAGTCTCTGTCTCATGGGCACACAGTCGGGAACCACACAACTAGTCAATAATTCAGGTGTTGAGTGGGAGCCCTGGGCCCTGCCCACCACACCCAGAATGGGGTTGGCTTAGCTCTCTCTAGTTTTGTCAGATTTGCCTTATGACTTTTTAGTACCTAAATGTCCAGATCCCTAAGGAAGTTGTTTCAGATGATTTTTAAAAGTCCCTTCTCTGGCTGATACTGTTTAATATGTCTTGGTAGAAATATAGCAGCTTGCATGAAGATGAAGCTCTGATGTCAGCCAGTCAAATTTATTATACTTAAGGTTCTTTAAGGACAGTACCAGGTTGAAAATCGATATGCATCACTCCTTAAGAAGAGTTTTTCCCTCTGTTTTCTTTGGTTGAGCCTCAGATTAAGACAACGACTTTGGTTAATGTTTCCTTTGAATTTATTTTCAATTTAGAACTGTGCTCAGTCTGGGAGGTGAGATCATCCAAAGGGACAATCGATTCCTTCTCCACTTGACCGTCACAGCCTTAATAGAAAGGCTGCCTGATGAAACTACAGCATGATTGCTATTGAATAAGGTGTTGAATTTTTGCTTCTTGTTTTGTTGTTTTGCTTCCATTTGACAGTTTAAAGATCCCCCTTCTCCTCTTCTTCTTCCTCTTCTCCTCCTCCTCCTCTTCCTCTCCCCCCTCTTCTCTTGGAGGGGTTCTAGGCTTACAAGAATCAGCTTACTAAGCACTATTCGGCACTATTGTTTAGTAAGTGTTATGGTTTGGATCTGAAATATTCCCCAAATGTTCACGTGTTGAAAGCTTGGTCCCCGATTTGGCAATATTCAAAGATGAGACTCTTGTGAAGCAATTGGATTTTAAGGGCTCTGACCTCATCAATGAATTATTAACCCGTTGATGGATTAACAATTTGATGATATTATTGGAAGGTGATGGAAATTGTAGAAGGAGGGGCCTAGTTGAAGGAAGTAGGTTACTGGGAGCACATTCTGGAAAGGAATATCTTGTGCCTAGCCTTCCTCAAACCACTCCCCATTCTTTCTTGCTCTCTACTTCCCAGCCCACCTGAGCTGAGCAGCTTTACTCTGCTATGCCCTTCTCCCATGATTCTTGGCCTCCCGTCAGGCCCAAAGCAATGGTGTCAGCTGATTATGGCCAAAATCAATTTTTAAAGTGAGTCTATAGCAAGTATTTTGTTCACAGTGATGAAAAGCTGACTAAAAATCCCCAAGAGCTCGTAGGTTGAAAGTTTGGTTCCCAACCAATGACACTATTGAGAGGTAGCGAAACCTTTGGGATGTGGTGTCTCATTGGAGGAGAGGACTCACTGGAGGTGTTACTTTGAAGAGTAAATTTTGTCCCCAGGGCCTTTCTCCCTCTCTCTTTTCTTCCCAGCTACAATGAGGTGAGGAGTTTTTGCTCTACCACATTTTCCCCACCATGATATTCTGCCTTACCCAGAAACAATAGAGCCCATTAACCATGGACTGAAAAATTCTGAAAGTATGAGCCAAAATAAATATTTCTTCCTTTAAGTTGATTATATCAGGTATTTTGTCATAGCAATTGAAAGCTGAATAATACAGAAAGAAAAAGAATTAAGAGCTACAGTTGATCAAATCAAGATAAATCACAAAAACTATGTATGGGATAGAACATCTTCATAGAGTCAGGAACATTTTTTTAAAAAATCAGACTCTTCTCAATATTCAGTAATCTTAGAATTGATTTTTATAAAACTGAAGGAATAGTATCTACCTCACAGGGTTAAAAAAGGATTAAGTGAAATAATGTGTAAAAAAGTACTTTAACACAGAATCTTGCACACAGCTTGCTTTCAAAAATGTGAATTACAATAATGATGTCTGTATTATCATCAAAAGGAGATAATTTCAGCAGAAAGACATGGCATAGTCACAAAGAATAAAATGGAAGTCATAAACAACATCTACAAATATACAAAACTGTGTTTCCTCCTCAAGAGATATCATCTGCTTTTATTGTCAGTTGGAGAGAGCAAAGGTTTCTGTGAGTTTGTTGTACATGGGCATGTGTTGCTGACATCTTATCTTTTCCTTTCTAAGTCCTATTTTGAATTGTCTACAAAGAATGTAACAATTAGAATGGGCATCCTCAAATAACTCATAGAGATCATAGACATCAGTCTTCCACAAAGTTAAAGATGTTGACAGAACTTCACTGCTACTGTATTAGAGGTGGGAGACAGTTCATGGCATGGAGAGGAGTAGAGCAAGCATTTGTGTTTGGGATGGGTGGTGGAGGTATTAGAGAAAACTGTTGTTGTTGTTGTTGTTTTCTTTTGTTTTTTGATCCTTAGGAAACTCTAAGGGTTAGGGGAAGCTACACATTTAAGTCAAACTGACCCAAACCTAACATTAAGGAAAAGCAAGTCTTATAGAAATTCTTTCCTGGCACTTCGACAGGAAGCAAAAATCATGCAAATTACCATGACTACTTAAAAGTTGGCAAGGAACATGGTCCATCTAGTCCTCCAGGGTTTGGTGCAGGTGCAAGATCTCAGCTCCTTCATTTTTCCACCTCTCATAACTTCAAATATTATTATGCCAACAGATTCTCAATCATTTTTCTTGTTTTTACTCAAAATCTCATTCAGGGAAGGAGAGAGATGGATAAGAAAAATGGAGAAAAGGAAAGAAATCTGTGCTTTCTTTTTCAAACTGAGCAACTTACTAGGAACTACTCTGTGGAATATCACATTTATCTGGGTCAAGAAAATCAGTTCCCAAAGGCAACAGGTATAGGAGGGAATTCATCATAAAAAAGGAGCAATGTCAGTATAAATAAAGCTGAGATTAAAAATCCTTTTACCATTTTTTCCTGAGAAAAAGGAAGAGAATCTAAATTCTTGAGTCCAAAGGATGCCCCCCTGATTCTGGGATAAAAGAGTATAGCAAAATCTCATTGGGAGTAAAAACATCCTTCTAATACATAGGACCCTGTTGAGAGTTAAGGCTCCCAAGTTTGGGTATGGGGTCAGTGACTGATAAAAGTAACAATTCACCAGGTGTGGTAGCACTTGTCTATAATCCCAGCAACTCAGGAGGCCGAGGCAGGAGTAACACAAGTTGGAGGCCAGCCTGGGCAACTTAGTGAGACACTGTCTCAAAATTAAAAATAAAAAGGGCTGGGGATGTAGCTTAGTGCTGAAATGCCCCTTGATTCAATCCCCATGGCAGTGAAAATAATTGATTTAATTAGATAACCATTTAATATTACAAGATAAGTCCCTCTCAGCTCTTGCACTATTCACATACATTCATTTAAGTGTCACTAAATGTCCTTTGATACAGGTGGAAGGCAATGGATATTCACTATTCTGCAACCAAGAGTTATTCACTATTCTATAAGCATGACTCTATTTTCCCCAAGGTTAGATGTGGTCTCATGACTTGCTTTTCTCAATAAATTGTAAAGAGAATTAATATATGTGTCACGCTCTGGCTTAACCTTTAAGAATCCGAGTGTGATTTACTACATCTTTCCTCCTGGTGATTATAAAAACAGGTATCAAGATGGAGCCCTATCATCCTGAGTCCCTAAGTAGTTGTAATAAGCAAGACACACCTGTCGACTTCAGAAGGATATATAATGTGAATGACAAATAAATATTTATTATGATGGGCCATAAAACTTGAATGATGTCTTTTTTTAATCACATTATGTTTTTGGCTTAACATACCCTAACCGTTATGATTTAGATGGGAAGTACCCCCTAAAACTTCATATGTGAGAAAATGCAGATCTTAGAGGTGAAATGATTGGGTTTTGAGATCATTAACACAATCAGTGAATTAATCCCATGACAGGAAAAACTGGGTGGTAGCTCAAGGCAAGTACGGTCTGGCTGGAGGAGGTGGGCAATGAGGGTGTGCCTTGGAGTATATATTTTGTCCTTGGTGAGTCGATTCTCTCTCTGCTTCCTGGTGCAATATCCTGAGCCACTTTATTCCACCATGATGTTATGCCTTGTCTGTGGTCCAGAGCAATGGAGTTGGCCATCCAAGACCTTTGAAACTGTGAGCCTCAAAATAAACTTTTCCTCCTTTAATTGTTTAATTGTCAGGTCTTTTGGTCACAACAGCAAAAACACAGTGACTAAAACACTAACCTAACTCAAAAATCGGTACTGAAAGTGAAGTGATCCCCGACAAAGCTCTAAAACATGGAAGGAAACTCACTTTGTTTAAAAAAAAAAAAATTCCACCAGCCTGGGGTTCTGAATGACCAAGACGACAGAACACACAGTATGAGGGGAAAAAATCATTGTTTTTAGGTGAAACTGCTAGGTTTCTGGGGTTGCTGGCTAACATAGCATGGCCTAGACTAGCTTGATCAATATGCTATGCTTTGAAATGTTAAGAAAGACAACTGTGCCCTTTCTTGGGGTAAATTAATATAATGAGAGGGTGTCACATTAGCAGTCTGTAGGTGTGTAATAAACTGTTTTCTTAGAACGATGGGCCACACAGGAGCTAGAAATGTTCTCTAACTTGATCGAGGAGATAGTTACATAAGTGTACATGTATCTGCAAAAAGTACATTATAAAAATGCATCGAAAACACTTTAGAATTACTGTGTATGCTATTCCTCAAAAAAAAAAAAAATGAAATTGAGTCTGTAGGAGATGTCAGCATGGAAGAAATCTAAAGTGAGAGAGAGTAAGAAAGTAAAGGTAGACTTGTTCTGAAAAATTGTTAAGATTCCTAGAAAAAAATGTGATTAAGGATATTCATTTACAATGTAAGGATAAAATATCTTCATGTTTTGGTACAAGCAAAGATTTCATAAATCAAACACAAAAGGGGATAATCAGAAAGGAAGAATTAAATTGAGCTGAGTAAAAATTAAAGACTTCTGTTCATCAAATACACAAAACTGAGAGAATGTATTTGCTGTATATAGATCCATGTATGATTCACATCTAGGAAGTATAAATAGCTACATGAAGCAATACTCAAAACAGGCATATGCAATAGGAAAAATTAGCAAAGACTTTACCTGGGAGGATGTCTAAATATCCAGTAAACATTTAAAATACTCAGTTTCATAGTCATAAAGGAAGTGCAAATTAAAACCACAATGAATATTATTATTCCCTCACCAGAATGACTCAAATGGAAAAATAAACAAAACATTGGCAAGGAAGTGGAACAACCCGAAATTCGTGCACTTTTAGCATTGTAAACAGGTAAAACCATGTGGAAAACTGATAGTAACACAATTCTATTAAATCTATTAAAAAAATTTATTAAATCAGAATGTACACAGACTGCATGACACTTAAAATTTCCTTCTTAGATGGGAATACTCAACTAAAATGTGTATTCACTTAAAGACAGACATACAGAGGTTCAAAGCATCATTGCTCATAGCAACAAAAGTCAACCCAAATGGATCCTCAGTCATCACGACTAAAATGGGTAATTAAATGGATAATATTCAAACAATGGCATGTTATATGCTGCAATGAGAAAAAATAAACTATTGCTATATGAAACAACGTGGTCAGCATTGTAGCACTTGCCGGTAATCCCAGCTAATCCCAGCGACTCAGGAGGAAGAAGAGTTGGAGACCAGTCTGAACAATTTAGCAAAATCCTGCAACTTAGAAAGACCTTGTCCCAAAATTTAAACAATAAAAAGGTTTGGGGATGTAGGTCAGAGGTAAAGTGTCCCTGGAGCTCAATCCCTAATACAAAATACAAAATATAATTAGAATATAACTGAATTTATATAAAGTTCATAAATAAACAAATCTGACCTAGTGTTAGCTGCAAGGGCAACAGTTTTGATGGTGACTGGGAGGGAATAAACAGAAGGCTTCTAGGTTGCTGTTAATTTTTCATGTTTTGATCCTGGTTCTGGTTACACATGGGCATTCCAGTTGTGAAAAATTATCTCTATGCTTTTCTGTTTCTTTGTTACAATTGATACAAGTTTTGCTTAAAAATAAAACAATAAATGCTGTAGTATATTTAAAAATGTAAAGGCAATCAATTAAGAAATAGAATAGGAGGTGATTTCCAAACCACTATAGGGAGAAAATGATCAAAGAAAGAACAATCAATCAAATAAAAAAAGCGGAAAACTGGGAAAAACAAGAAACCATGGTAACAAGACAACAAAAAATTAGATGCTGAAATGAAGTTCAAATATAATAGAAGTAGTAGTAAATGTGTTTGGATAAAAACTGTTATCCAATCACATTTATTATAAATTTCTTTATAACAACTTCATCATAATTTTATTTACTATAATTTTACTTACAACATTACTGAAAGAAAAAAGCTTCTCAAAGAATCTTATGAAATTAAAAGTATTTCTCAGTACAACAATGACATAGAAATCTTGAAAAAAAAAAGGTCATGTTATTGCATGTTAACATCACCAGAAGGAAAAAAAGTACAGCAATTTTAACTTCTGACAAAATTTTGTGAGGCAAAAAGCACTCAAAAAGAAAGCTTCTTATTGACTGTAAGATGTGATCCCACCAAAAGTTAAACAGTTATGAGCCTTCATATGCATAAGATCATCACTTTAAATATATAAAGCAAAACTGATAGAGGTATGAGGAAAACATGATACACCCACAATAACCACACAAGATTTTATAAATAAGTCAAACTGACCATACATAAATAAATGCATAAATACATAAATAAATAAGTCTCTCAGGCTTTGTATTAACAAAGTGCAATCACCATTCTTGATTAGAGAAAGCTGTGCCCAACAGAAACTAGAGATTATTCTCAAATACTTTTGGCAACTTGACACACATACAAAATAACCACTTATTAATCTAGAAAGAAAATCCCAATTCATTCTAAATCTGCAGTCATACAGGCCATATTTTGGACAATAATGCAATCAACACAATAAACAAGAAATGGTATTTGAAAAAATCTCATCTAATTTGAGTGCATGTATTGGATATTTAAGAATCCCTAACATTATACAGCTTTACTATCTATTGAAATCCACTTCATGGATAAGCACATTTGCTTCTGCTCATTGTCTAAATTAGACAGGGAAGGTATTCTCCCTCTTTCACGCTGGTAAGATTGCACCTCAGATCCCCAACTTGTACAAACCACAGTGTGCCTTACAAGTGGAATTAAAACTTAAATATTTTTACTCCAGTTCAATAAATCTCTCTTCCTCCCATGAAGCCTACAAAATGTGTCAGAGCTGCCAAAGCTCTATGAATTTATGGTGCCTATACTTCAAAAACATTGTCTTCATTGTCTAAATTTAGATGTCAACTTATATTTTCTTCCATGGTTAAAGAAACTTCAAAACTGATAAGTAGCTGAATTATTAGATAACCAAGTACAGCTGTCCAAACCTTTTCCACAGATTCTTTTCCAACATGACTTCCATTTTGCCTTCGGTAAAATCTTGTTCACATGGATGCCTAGGTGATATGTATGCAATAATACTATTTTCAGTTTGTCATGGCTTTCCATTTCCCTCATTTTCAAATTCAATTCTCGTGCCAATGCAAAGTTTCTGCCTCTCTGGAGGTGCAGGATGATTCCCAGCCCTTCAGACCTCTTGAGGAAATCCCCTTCATTCTTCTTGCTTTACAGAGCTTTCGGAGTCTGAAAATATAGCTTTAAGGCTTTGCAAGAGCTGCTGCCTGTGACCTTTTCCATTTAGTTTGCCTTAATCCTCAAGTCCTACATTAGTCTAAAACAAATGCTTTGTCTCTAAGGCTTTTGTTTCTTATTTTTATTTCATTTTATTTCTACCTCTCAATATTTTTTTAATTTTCTAAAGAAAATTAAAAACTTTTTTTTCAGTATGCTTCTCACTCTACCTTATAAATCCACAAGAAATAATGGTCTAACTAAAGGAAAGAAGCATGAGGAGAAAAAGTAAAGGAAAAGGAGTGGGGAAAAGTTATTATTGTGTTGAACTATTTAGAGAAAACAGGTAATATGAGAAAAGTGGAGAATGGATTTTATTGGATGGAATGGGAGGAGATCATAGCAAAAGAAAAATAAAGCATCAAAGTGAGAGTAAATAGAGCAGAATAAAAAAAAAGCAAGATGAAGTTAGAATCTACTGGGCAGAAAGATTGTCAATTAAGTTTATAAGTGGTTACTACTTGACAAACCACTGGGTTTGGGAAATATGGCCAATGGAAAAATGCTTATACATAAAGCATGTAATACTTGTAATTCTTACTGCATATGTTACTTAGTGAAAGTGAAATGTATGATTATACTTAATTAAATTAAAAAAATTCTGCTCTGAAATGTCTGTTCAGTTCCTTTGCCCATTTATTGAATGGGTTAGTTGGTTTTTTTGGTGGTAAATTTTTGGAGTTCTTTATATATCCTGGAAGATGAATGCTCTATATGAGGTGCAGGTGGCAAAGATTTTTCTCTCATTCTGTAGGCTCTCTCTTCTCGTTCTTGATTGTTTCCTTTGCTATGAAGAAGCTTTTTAGTTTGATACCATTCCATTTACTGATTCTTTATTTTTCTTGCACTTTAGGAGTCTTGTAGAGAAAGTCGGTTCTTAGGCTGACATAACAGAGAGTTGGGCCTACTTTTTATTCTAGAAGGCACAAGGTCTGTGGTCAAATGCCTAGGTCTTTGATACACTTTGAGTTGAGTTTTGTGCAGAATGAGAGGGTTTTTTTATTTTATTTTGCTACATATGGATTTCCAGTTTTCCCAGCACCGTTTGTTGAAGAGGCTATCTTTTCTCCAATGTGTGTTTTTGGTGCCTTTGTCTAGTATGAGATAACTGTATTGATGAGGGTTTGTCTCTATGTCATCTATTCTGTACCATTGGTCTTCACATCTGTTTTGGTGCCAATAGTATGCCGTTTTTGAAGTATAACTTAAGGTCTGGTATTGTGATACCTTCTGTTTCACTTTTCTCATTGAGGATTGCTTTGCCTATTTTGGGCCTTTATTTTTTCCAAATAACCCAGTCAATAAATGGGCAAAGAAACTGAACAGACACTTCATAAAAGAAGGAATATCATTGGTCCACAAATATATGAAAAAATGTTCAACATCTCTAACAATTACAGAAATCCAGTAGTTTTCAAATTAAAACTATACTGAGATTTCATCTCACTCAAGTCAGAATGGCAATTATCAAGAATACAAGTAACAATAAATGTTGGTGAAGATGTGGGGAAAAGGGCACATTCATACATTGCTGGTGCAATTGCAAATTGGTTCAACCATTATGAAAAGCAGTATGGAAATTTCTCAGAAAACTTGGAATGGAACCACCATTTCACCTGGTTATCCCACTCCTCAGCATATACCCAAAGGACTTTTAAAATCAGCAAACTATATGAAGCAGCCACATCAATGTTTATAGCAGTTCAATTCAATAGCTCAGCTATGGAACCATCCTAGGTGTGCTTCAATGAATGAATTGATAAAGAAAACCTGGTATATATACATAATGGGATATTACTCAGCCATAAAGAAGAATGAAATTATGGCATTTGTCAGTAAATGGATGGAACTGGAAAGTGAAAAGAAGCCAATCTCAAAAAACCAAAGGCCAAAAGTTATCTCTGATATGTGATGCTAACACACAATAAGTGGGGGTGGGAGAAGAATAGAAGTCCATTGAATTAGCAAAAGGGAATGAAAGAATGAATTGGACATAACTTACTATGTTCATATATGAACATATGACCAGTGAAACTCATGGTCATATGTTCATATATGAACGTCATGTATAACCACAAGAATGGGAAGTTATACTCCATATATGTATATATTTCAAAACACATTCTGCTGTCATATATAACTAAAAAGAACAAATTTAAAAAATTTAAAATTAGTTTTGACATAAATAAGCACTGCAAGTGATTGGGACAAAAACAATAATTTGCTTTTTTCTCATGTACAAACCTTAGGACTTAACTGAAAAAATATACCCTCTATGATTATTTTTGAATCTAATGCAGCATACATTTGAAATGAGATTCTTCTTTGACTCATATCAAAGCAATTACTTCAAGCACGAAAATGCCTGATTATCCACGTTCTGTTCTTTGCTTCTGGTATTTATTAAATGACCAGTACATTCATTCCTTTATGTTCCATTCTAAATATGACTCAGAAATAAAGCCAAGTCAAACAGCCTTATTGCTTATACTCCTGATTAAATTTTAATATCTGAGAAAACAAATAAAAACCAATGTAATCTGGTATATAACCACAGTGAGTCCACGCTGTTTTTGTCTGCCTGTTGTCTTTTCTTCTAAATGAGGGGTAAAAATGCTACCCCTCATCTGGAAGAACTCTCTCTCTTATTCCGCCTGGTTGTAACAGGGATGCCAGAACACTTGTACCCTCCCTTTGCCTCTATTTTTTCTTAGTGTAAGGCACTGACACAAAGATCACCTCTTTGCCCTCTCTTCAATAGACAACGCACTTGAAATGTAACAAGTAAATGGATAGATTTAATTTTGTTATTCAAAATCCCATGATTAACTTGATTTTTTTACTCTAAACATCATCATTTTGGGTTGAATGATTTGACAACACTCAACCTTCATCTTTTTTAAACAAACAACCATCTGAGAAATCACAAAAGCAGAAAATTAATCTACTTTTTCCTAATTTTTATATATGCTGTGTAGTTTGAAGACGCCTGCTCCTGACCAAGACAAAACAATCCTGCACATTTCCACCTCAGTCTACTTAGGGAGGAAGATATGTATGAATGAGTGTTCAAAAATAAGAAGGGGATCCAAGATGCTGGGCCAGAAGGAGGCAGCATTCTACATCGCTCCGCGACCTGGGATTCAAGTAGTGAGAATATGGTTTCTCTGCGAGTTATATTCCCCCCACCCACCCACCCACCCCTGCACAGGAAGCATCATGCCAACTAGGGCTCCAGGCCTCAGCATCAGAGTAGGTCTCTAACTACTTACCCACACAGGACTACCGGGTACACAGTGAGACAGCAGCAGCACCCGTGAACAACTTTCAGCCACCCATACAAGCAGAAATCATGGATGCTACTCCCACACAGGACACCCGGCAGCACTATTTGCTGACGATATGATTCTATACCTAGAAGACCCAAAAAATTTCACCAGAAAACTTCTAGAACTAGTAAATGAATTCAGCAAAGTAGCAGGATACAAAATCAACACCCATAAATCAAAGGCATTTCTGTTATCAGTGACAAATGCTCAGAAAGGGAAACAAGGAACACTAATCCATTTACAATAGCCTCAAAAAAATATAAAATACTTGAGAATCAACCTAATAAAAGAGGTTAAAGACCTTAAAGAAGACCTTAGATGATGGAAAGATCTCCATTACTCTTGGATAGGCAGAATTAATATTGTCAAAATGACCATACTACCAAAAGCACTATGCAGATTTAATGCAATTCTGATCAAAATCCCAATGGCATTCCTCATAGAAATAGAAAAAGCAATCATGAGATTCGTCTGGAAAATAAGAGACCCAGATAACTAAAGCAATCCTTAGCAGGAAGAGTGAAGCAGGTGGCATCACTATACCAGACCTTAAACTATACTACAGAGCTATAGTAACAAAAACAGCATGGTATTGGCACCAAAATAGACTGGTAGACCAAAGGTACAGAATAGAGGATACAGAGACTAACCCACATAATTACAGTTATCTTATATTAGACAAAGTCACCAAAAACATACATTGGAGAAAAGATAGCCTCTTCAACAAATAGTGCTGGGAGAACTAAAAATCCATATGCAACAAAATGAAATTAAGCCCCTATCTCTCCCCATACACAAAACTCAAGTCAAAGTGAATCAAGGACCTAGGAATTAAACCAGAGACCCTGGATCTATTAGAAGAAAAAGTAGGCCCCAATCTCCATCATAACAGATTAGGCCCCAATTTCCTTAATAAGACTCTTATAGCATAAGAATTAAAATCAAGAATTAGTAAGTGGGATGGATTCAAACTAAAAAGCTTCTTCTCAGCAAAAGAAACAATTAGTGAGGTGAATAGAGAGCCTACATTTTGGGAGCAAATTTTTACCACTTGCACATCAGATAGTGCACTAATCTCTAGTGCTAAACTGTGGTACATATACAATGGAAAAAGCTAAACACCAAAAAAACAAATAACCCAATCAATAAATGGGCCAAGGAACTGGACAGGCACCTCTCAGAAGGTGATATACAATCAATCAACAATATATAAAAAAAGTTTGATATATCTAGCTATTAAAGAAACGCAAAAAAAAAAAAAAACCACTCTAAGATTTTATCTTACTCCGGTCAGAATGGCAACTATTAAGAATACAAACAACAATAAGTGTTGGCCAAGATGTGAGGGGAAAGGCACACTCATACATTGCTGGTGGGGCTGCAAAATGGTGCAGTCAATATGGAAAGCAGTTTGGAGATTTCTTGGAAAACTGGAATGGAACCACCATTTGACCAAGCTATCCCACTTCTCGGTCTATATCCAAAGGACTTAAAAACATCATACTACAGGGACACAGCCACATCAATGTTTACAGCAGCTCAATTCACAATAGCTAAACTGTGGAAACTTTGAATACCCTTCAGTAGATGAATAGATAAAGAAACTTCCGTACATATACAATGGAATACTACTCAGCAATAAAAGAGAATAAAATCATGGCCTTTGCAGGTAAATGGATGGAGTTGGAGACTATAATGCTAAGTGAAGTTAGTCAACCCAAAAAACCCAAATGCCAAATGTTTTCTCTGATATAAGGAGGCTGATTCATATTGGGGTTGGGAGGGGAAGAATGGGAAGATTAGATGAACTTTTGATAGGACAAAGGGGAGGGAGAGAACGGGAAGGGGCAAGGGGTATAAAAAAGATGGTGGAATGAGACGAACATCATTACCATAATTGTATGTATGAAGACACGAATGGTGTGAATATACTTTGTATACAACCAGAGATATGAAAAATTGTGCTCTATATGTATAATATGAATTATAATGCATTCTGCTGTCATATATAACAAATTAGAATTTAAAAAAATTAAAAAGTAACAGATATTACTAATGGGAATGAGAAGAACAGAAATCATTAACTAGCTTGATTTAATCACTTTGCAATGTAAATACATAAATCAAAACATCACATTGTACACTGTAAATATATGCAACATTTATTTGCCAATTAAGGAAAAAGAACAGAAATAACAGGTGAACTCTTGATTCACGTTCTGTTAAATCGAAGTAGCAAAATACTTACAAAGTGTAGTTTTCAAAACAATCCTTCACAATCCACAAAAAAAAAACACTTTTTTTTTTCCGCATGTAATTCATAGTCATGAATAGGTAGTTGGGGTTTTTTTAACATCATTATCTATTCACTCAGAAAATTGCCTAACAGTCATGAATAGGCTTTGATAACCAAAGAAAGGTTATCAAATTCTGATTGTGCACCAAAGTTATCTGTGGAATTTTTTTCAACTTCAAGCTTCACATCCATCCCCCCTTTATTTTTGTTCTCTATGTGATTGTGGTATGCATTCAGAAATGAGAACCAGTGACTTAGTCCATCTTTTGCCAAATTGTTCATCTTCAATCTGGAGAAATTGAAGCTCTGAAAGTGTGAATGCCAACAGCAACAGCGACCTTCTTACTCATCATTTCGGTATTTCAGCTTAAGATCACAAAGGAGCTCCCTAATAATTGAAATCATCTTAGGGGTGTGAAGTACATTGCTAAATCTGTTGTGCACAGTCTGTTTTGTGTGATGATGAAATTATGATTCAGATACACTAAATGAGGATTAACATTGCTGGGTAAATTTTATTTTTAAAAAATTACATTAATTCTCCATGATCATTTAATAAAATACCATCTAATACAATTTAGCAAACGTAGTTGGGATCACACATGTAATGCTTTTACATTGGGGAAAAAAGAGACTTTTTAACAAATGGTGTTGGAGAAACTGGATATCTATATGCAGAAGACTGAAACTAGATCTCTCTCTCTCTCTCTCTCTCTCTCTCTCTCACCCTGCACAAAAGGTTAACTCGAAATGGACCAAAACCTAGGAATTAGACCAGAAACTTTTCAACTTCTGGAAGAAAACCTAGGGTCAATACTCCAAATTAAGTGCAGGCAATACCTTCCTCAATCGGACTCCTAAAGCTCAGGAATAATACCAAAAATCAATAAATGGGATGGCATCAAATTAAAAAGCTGTTGCAAAACAAAGGAACAAAGGAAAGAGAATCTACAGAGTGGGAGAAAATCTTTGCTAGCTACTCCTCTGATGGAGGATTAATTTTAAAAATATACAAAGAACTCAAAAAACTTACCACCAAAAGAACAAGTGACCCAATTAATAAATGGACAAATGAACTAAACAGACACTTCTCAAAAGAAGAAAATCAAATGGCTAACAAATATGTGAAAAAAGTATCTAACATCTTTAGGAATCAAGGAAATGCAAATCAAAACTACACTGAGATTTCATCTTTACTCCATTTAGAACAGTAGTTATCAATAATACAAATAATAATAAATGCTGGAGAGGATTGGGGAAAAGGAAATACTTTCACATTTTGGTGGGACTGTAAATTAGTACAACCACTATGGAAATCAGTTTGGAGGCTCCTCAAAAGGTTAAAAATGGACTCATATGACCCAGCTCCACATTTACCACTCCTCCATATTTACCCAAAAGAATTAAAGTCAGCATGCTATAGCAATAGGTGCATACATGTTTATAGCAGCACAACTTACAATAACTGAGTTATGGAACCAGCCTAGGTGTCCATCAACAAATGAATGGATAAAGAAAACATGGTCTATATACACAATGGAGTTCCACTCACCCATAAAAAAGAATGAAGTTATGTCATTTGCAGGAAAAATTGATGGAGCTTGAGAGCAGTAGGTTGAGTGAAACAAGCAAGACTCAGAAAACTGAAAGGTCTCATGTTTTCTGTCATATGTGGAAGATAGAGAGTAAAAAGGGAGTGGGAGTTCTTGTGAATAGAGAAGGGAGACCAGTAGGGAAGAGGGAGGGGACCAGGGGCAAGGAGGAGGGGGAGTTAAAAGGAGAAGTCGTAGAGAATGAAATTGACCAAATTATGTGATGGTGCATGTACAGGTACATAACTACAGCCCAATATTATGTATAATTATAATGCAATTTAAAAATTTTTTAACTTAAAAACATGTAATTATTTTTCCCCCAAACATACTGAACTTTACTTTTTGAGAACAGCAATTTATTAAAACCCTGACCCCTTGCCAGGAAGAGAGGAAGGAGGGATTCCTCCCCAGTGAGGAATTGAGAGACATAGCAGAAATGCGCTTCTTTATTCACATCTCAAGCAGAACCTGCCAAGGCCCTGGACCCTCTCTCCTCCCCGCTTCCTGCACTGCGAAGCTGTTGTGCAATCGGGCATTCTTTCCTGCTATAATGCCTTTTGACAGGATCCTCCTCACTCCTGATGAAGTACTTGTATTTTAAGATCTCAGTACATTTCTTTTAAGACCCTAGTGGAGTGTTTCCTCTTCTGTGAGGCTTCCTTCTCTTCCGATCCTTTCTCTGTCCTCCCCAAAGTCTCCATGTATCTCACATGACAATGCAGTGTAGCAGTTTGGTTTCACGTGAAGCTTCTCACCTGGGTATAAATTACCTGAAAGCATATCCATTTTTCCAATTCCTAGCATGGTGTCTGGCACACAGAAGGTGCTAAGTAAGTGCTTGTCGAATAACTAAGTGGTTTTGTTTCGCCTTGTGTGGCAGTATGGATTGAGGCTGGCCTTGAAGTTGTGATCCTCCTGTCTCAGCATCTCTCTCTCCCCTGAGTCATTGGGATGACAAGCACAAGCTACTGTGCCCAGCAAGAAATGGTTTTCTTAATTAAATTTTTATTGCACTAGAATTAATTTGCTCTAATTGCCTCAAAAAGTCGCAACCAGAAGGGGAGAACTAGGTGTTGCCTCGGGGTCCAAGATGCCACAATGAATCTGCTGAACTTTTGAGAGGACAGATCTCCAAGTCCCTGCTTGGCACCTGTATTCAGCAACTCGCCAACAGAAATCTGTGATGAGATTGCTGTGGTTTGGATACAGATCCAGAGAGGAAGCCTGAACTGCAGGTACCTGATGAGAAAAATGACCAGTTTCAAAACCCAGAAATGTCCACTATAGCCTGGTAGCAAGTTCTGACTCTGCATGAAGACCAAGAGGAAGACTGGGGTCAAAGGTTTACTAGAGAGCTACAGGTTATGGAAATTAGCAGATATGTATAGAACAGGAGAAAAAAAACACAGGCTCTACTTTTTCTTGGTGATAATACATTCAAGCACCATTTTACGCAGTGCTTAAGGAAGAAAAAGCTCATTAAGTTATCCTGCAGTTTGGAAATAAAATCAACTGCTGTACTGACTGCACATTGCCCCAGACAAGCTTGGGTGTGCTCCCCGGTATGTGGTACAGCAACTCTTGATACAGTGTAAGATTTCTGAGTTCAGAATGCTATCGGCTGTTTGCAGAAGTTAGCTCCAGTTTTATTGAAAACAAAAAGTTATCTGGTGAGATGGAGCAGTAACTGCATATGCATAAAAATGCCCCAACAATCAAAGAGCTGTAAAGTATCCACTTTATCAAATTGACTTCCTCAATGGAGAGGGAAAATGCCTGCTTTTCTTCCAGCTTTATATTCATTACATGGGCACTATAAAAATATCACCACTTTCCTTTCTTGCTTTTTTATCACTACCCGTCCAGACATAAGGTTATTCTTCGCTGTAAATCATCGCATCCTACAGCATTTCTTCACAGAGAGAATAACAAATTCTTACCGTTATTTTCTCATTCATTTCACATGTTTTATACATTGATTTCAACTTTATGGTGGAGACTGGAACAGAAAGATGAATAAGTTCTATTCCTAGCCTTCAAGGAACTCAAAATATATTAAAGAGAAATGAGACAAAACAAACAGTTACCATATAATATTATGAGTATTATAAGATTTTACAAGGTAATGCAGTATCATGCTGGAAAAAAAAACAACTCTGGTAATTTTGCCTGGTTGGAGAGATTGGCATTTGGGAGAACTGGGCATTTTCAGAAGAATGAAAAATTTGCCTGTGGTATATTGGAAATTTTGGAGGTGCTTTCTCTTTGGGGTCTCCTAAAATTAGGTTGTTTCCATTTAAGCAATAAGTTAGTGTAAGAGTTGGTTGTTGAACACAAAATTTGCTTTATTCTGGGTGAGATAAAGATTTTGAATTTAGCATTTAACATGAACTACACCCACAGTCTCTCTGAACCAAGCCAAACAAATCGATTACTAATGTAATTTCACTCAAAAGCAAGGTTCTTTAATTCAATCACCATAAAATCATTTCTCCAGACCTTGATCACCTTAATTACATGTCACCACCTTCTAAGGACCTAGCCTAAAAGGCAGTGAAGGTTTAATAACAGAAGTATGAGTCTTGAGGGGACTAAAGTTCGTAAATATTAGGAGGTAATGACAATAGGAAACCTGGACACACCACTTGGGACATCAGGCACAGTAATGAATAAGAACAATGTTCTCTGGGAAATTATCAAGCAATCAAAGAGCTATAAAGGATCCACTTTGTCAAATTGACTTACACAATAGAGAAGTATGAAGGATGGATAATATAATATGGTTTGTTTTTCATACGTGGCTGTTTGCTCTTTGATCCAAATCATTACAATGGGATCGAATGCATAAAAGTGGTAGGGAGAGTGTCCACTGGCCCCATTCACAGAACTTAAGGATATTTTGGATATTGAGGATACTAGTCAGGCATGAAGATGAAGAAGCTATTTCCTTCGTGATGTTCCCTTGGTTTTCTTCTCTCACTCTAGTTTGGTTTTCAGTTCCAACTTCCAAAAGAGAATTCTAAGTATTCCTACAAAGTATTCATAACATACAGTACTTTGAGAAAGTATATATTTAAAAGACATGTAAGGAGATATTGTGAAATCAGAAAATATTAAGATGTCAACAATTGCAAAATCTTTAAATTCTAAGGAGATTCAAGTTCCGAGTTCAAGAATAAAGATTCTTAAGATTCTTAGTTATGTTCAGGCTGATTACTGTGGCTCACACCTTGGGTAAACTGAGAACTTTGAACCATCCCAAAGTGGAAGTATGTAGACCAAAAGACAATCTTATTAGACAAGCAAAACATGTTCATTGTAGAAAACATAGAGAATATCAGGAAGATGAAAAGATAAAAATGAAACACTTATCATTGCATGAGTCATTATATAGCTGTTATAGTTTAAATATGAAATGTCCTCCAAAAACTCACATGTGAGAAAATGCAAGAGGATTCAGAGGTAAAATCGTTAAGCTTTAACTGATGTGGATTAACAAAGTATAACTGTTGGTAGGTAGAGTGTGGCTGGAGGAGGCGGTGACTGGGAATGTGTCTTTGGGGTTTACATTTTGTCCCTGGTGAGCAGAGCTTTCTCTCTACTTCTTGATTGCTGTGTCCTGAGCTACTCCTCTTCTACATCCTTCTTTCTCACTTTGGGCCCAGAGCAATTGAGCTGGCTATCTATGGACTGTAATATCTGAAACCAAGAGCCCCGAACAAATTTTTTCCTCTCTGAGATTTTTTTGGTCAGGTCTTTTGGTCACAGTGAGAAAAAGCTGACTCAAACAGTAACCATTAGTAATCTTTTAAAGTGTATTTTGTAGATGTTTTCATATACTTGAATTACCCATAAAAATGAATTACATTCTGCATCCTTTTATAACTTCTTGCCATTCACTTAATAGTATATTTTCAGGTAAATGACAAAACATTAAAGAAATTTATATTTTGAGTTACTTAGCCAGTTTCCTGTTGTTGAATATTTAGATTTCTGTTTTTCTCAATCATAAATAATTCCACAAAGAACAGACTTATGGGTGAATCTTTGTACACATCCTAAATTTAATTATGATAGATTTTTGAAATGAATTTGAGGGGTAAAGAAATACTTTTTGTTTTTGTTTTGTTTTGTTTTTTCATGACTGGGATTGAACCCAAGGGCATTCTACCACTGAGCTACATCTCTAGACCTTTATATTTTTATTTTATTTTGAGAAAAGGGTCTCATTAAATGGATCAGGTTGGCTTTGATCTTGTGATCCTCCTGCCTCAGCCTCCCCAGGTGATGGGATTACAGGTGTGCACCAGTGTGACTGTTTGGAACAGGAATATATTTTAAACTTTTCAAAATATTGCCAAATTTTCCTGAAATCTGGTATCGGCAATGTCTGAGGCTATTCATATCCACAGTGTGTTTATTTGAGTTCAAGGACACTATTTTCTCATCCTATCCTGTGCCACTCATACTGCCACAATATCCCATCAGCCTCAGAAAGATTCTTGGGTGGTTCAAAGCTCAGTGCTTGAAAATAAAGCTCATTTTCTTAGAAACCTTTCTTTTTCTCTGGTAGTAACTATGACTATCATGTAGTTCTTTTCAGATTTTCCCCAATCAGCGTACAATATTTTAATACAATTAGAGTATTTCATTTATAGACCGTTCTCACAATGGGTTACAATTTATGTTAAATCATGTGTAAAATTTCTTGATGAGAAAACTTTATAGTAAGAACAGATTTTGAGTGAAATGGTATTTGAACACAGTACTTAACCCTGCACAATTCAGATTATGCAAGAATTTGGTTGGGGGAGAAATGCTTCAAAACACTTTTGTTTTTCTTTGAAGCTAGAAGTTGCAACTGTTTAAATGCTCATTTTATTAAAATCAATTAGATTGTTAATTTCCCAGGCACAGAGGGAAATGTGGAGAGGCAAAGTCGATTTTCAATCTATGGAGAAAATAATAGCCGTGCCATTTTTCAGGACTAGTTGTGGTAGTTGTCATCTGAACTCCTGAGCTGCCGACTCCAGCTAGATTCCTTATGGGTCTTTCTTCTTTTCTTCTGATTGTTTTTTTAAAGTAAAAGAGGAGAAATTACAAGAGGCAATTCGGCCTAAGAAAAGGAAAGGATTAAAAAAGAAAGGACTTTGTTTTGAAGCATTCACAAGACACCATGGAAAATTCCCAAGCCTTAAGAAGATCTCACTCCACCAACTCAAATAAGGATAAGTTCCTTTGGGAGATCCCTAAGACAGTGTGTTGGGGTAGGGAGCTATGAGAAAATGATGGTAGTTTTTTTTTTTTTTTTTTAAGCATAAGTTTCGCAAGCTGCATATGCTCGAAGAAATAACTTTCAAGATTTGAGGTGAATTCGTCAGACACAGTTTTTGCCCCTTCTCATTGTTTTATTAATTTTTAATTATGATAGATCTGGTACCTGACCACAAAATTGCATGTCCTACCATCTTTGCTGTGGATGAAGCATTTCTTCATGCAAATACATTCCAATCCAATACCTAAGGAAGCAGCTAATTTGACGTAGGACTTAACTGAACAGAGGAGGCTAAGTAGCCATGAGTAACTGAACTGGTCAACCTAACTTAGACTTAGTCTTCTGAGGCCACTGTCCTCAAATCATTCTATAAACAACTTTCCAAAACCACAAATGTATTTATAGTGTTTTCTCTTTACCCAAAAGTGTTTCCATCTTAGTTTTCAGTTGCTAAAACTGAAGATCAAAGACTGAATGGTAAATTTATAAAGAATCAAGGTTTATTCAGTTCATGGCTTTGAAGACTGGGAAGTTCAAGATAAGGCAGCTGTATCAGATGAGGTCCTTCTTACTGGTGGGGACTACATAGAATCCAAAGGCAGCAGTAGGCAAGACAGAACAAGCTAGCAGCTAACAAAGCCATACCTTGATAACCTATTAATCCATTAATCCATGGGCCATTTAACCCATTCATGAAAACAAAGCCCACATGACCCAGTCAACTCTTAAGGACCCTACCGGGTCCCACCTCTTATAATACCTAACAATAGGAATTAAGTCTCATCATGAATTCTAACACAGACATTCAAACCATAGCATATCTCTATTTTCAAAATTTCACAGTTCCCAACTTCAAACTAAAGCTATTTCTTGAATTATATTTCACTGAATTAAGCTTTAATTTATAAATCTTCCAGGAAAAAAAAAGTATCTAAGAGCAATCAGATGAATAACAATTCAGGATCATTATGAAACATCTTTTTAAATCTAGTGTAAAAACAACTAGTGCATAAAATAAGCCCTTTTTCATTTCCAATTTATCCATAAAAGTAATTAATAAAAATAAATCACAAATGCAAACAATTTTTTTCCTTGGATGAATAAATCACTTTTCACCTGCAAAGTCATCTTTACTTCCTTGGTAGCTAAATCAAGGTGACACTGAAAAAAAAGACAAAGAACTATGCTGTTTTGAGTTCACGAGCTACCAAAGCGTGAACTACTTGATTTACTTGCTAGTGTTGCTGACTGTGATAATCCAATACCACTTAAAAGAAAAAGAGGTTTATCACAGAGATAGTCCTAGCAATCATCCCTTAAAGTGTACATTAAAATGTGTAAAGTTGTTTATTATTTAAGCTAGTAACAGTTCTGTAAAGCACTGTTTTTTTATGAGTTAATAAGCTCAGAGATGTTAAATTATTTGCCAGTGTCTGACAGTGTCAGATAAACTCAGGTATGGCTCCAACAGGTTATGGTTAATGAGTCACAGTAACTTTGCAACTGACCTTTCTATCATGTTACAGTTTTGTGCATGGTCACCCCCACATTCCTCTAAAAATTGAGATGTAATTTAGAATACAACCTAGTCCTTTCTTTCCATCCACTTGTCTATTTTTACCTACACTTATTTGGTAAATACTTAATATCATTACTGCATTTGCTACCAGAGAATCAAGAGGACATTGTATAAGCCTGACATCCAGAATCTCAATTTGATGAAAAAAAAATACACAGATTTAAGAAAAAAAAATAACTAAAGAGCTCAAAATAAATGTATGGGATGTCAGAAGGTATATGTATATACATATATATACACACATACACTGTGGGAGACGAAAGGAGAGGATAACTAAATTAAAAAGAAAGGAACATCTTCAGCAAGGAGACACAATTTTGCTGGGTTTTGGAGTATGAGTAAGAGTTCACCACTATTGTCACTTCCTATTTTTTGCTTTTTATTAAATTTTATTTATCTATTTGCTTTTATTGATTTTATTTTTTAAATACATGACAGTGGAATGCATTGCAATTCTTATTACACATATAGATCACAATTTTTCATATCTCTGTATATAAAGTATGTTCACACCAACTCATGTCTTCATACATGTACTTTGTTTATAATGATGTCCATCACATTCCACCATCATTTCTAACCCCCTGTCCCCTCCTATACCCTCCCACCCCTCTGCCCTATCTATAGTTCCTCTATTCCTCCCATGCTCCCCCCTCCTATTCCATTTTGGGTCAATCACCTTATATCAGAGAAAACATTCAGCATTTGTTTTTTGGGTATTGGCTAACTTTACTTAGCATTATTTTCTCCAAAGCCACCCATTTACTTGAAAATGTCATGATTTTATTCTCTTTTATTGCTGAGTGATATTTCATTGTGTATATATGCCACATTTTTAACCCATTCATTTACTGAGGGACATCTAGATTGGTTCCACAGTTTAGCTATTGTGAATTGTGCTGCTATAAACATTAATGTGCCTGTGTCCCTATAGTACGCTGTTTTTAAGTCCTTTGGGTATAGATCAAGGAGATGATAGCTAGGACAAATGGTGGTTCCTTTCACTGATTTCCATATTGGCTGCACCAATTTGCAGTTCCACCAGCAATGTATGAATGTGCCTTTTTCCCCACATCCTCACGAACACTTATTGTTGTTTATCTTCATAATAGCTGCCATTCTGACTGAAGTGAGATGATATCTTAGTTTTGATTTGTATTTCTCTAATTGCTAGAGATGATGAACATTTTTTTCTTTTTTTTTTTTTTGCTTTGAGGTTCTGTTTTTTTTATTGGTTGTTCAAAACATTACAAAGCTCTTGACATATCATATTTCATACATTAGATTCAAGTGGGTTATGAACTCCCATTTTTACCCCAAATACAGATTGCAGAATCACATCGGTTACACATCCACATTTTTACATGAACATTTTTTTCATATATTTGTTAATTGATTGTATATCCTCTTCTGATAAGTGTCTGTTCATGTCCTTGGCCCATTTATTGATTGGGTTATTTGTTATTTTGGTGCTTAGCTTTTTGAATTCTTTATATACCCTAGAGATTAGTGCTCTATCTGATGTGTGAGGGGTAAAAATTTGCTCCCAAGATGTAGGCTTTCTATTCACCTCACAGATTGTTTCTTTTGCTGAGAAGAAACTTTTTAGTTTGAGTCCATCCCATTTATTGATTCTTGGTTTTAATTCTTGTGCTATAGGAGTCCTATTAAGGAAGTTGAGGCCTAATCTCACATGATGAAGGTTAGGGGCCTACTTTTTCTTCTATTAGACAAAGAGTCTCTGATTTAATTCCTAGGTCCTTGATCTACTTTGACTTGAGTTTAGTGCCTGGTGAGAGATAGGGGCTTAATTTAATTTTGTTGCATATGGATTTCCAATTTTCCCAGCACCATTTGTTAAAGAGGCTATTTTTTCTCCAATGCATGTTTTTGGCACCTTTGTCTAATATGAGATAATTGTAATTTTGTGGGTTAGTCTATATGTCCTCTATTCTGTACCATTGGTCTACCAGTCTGTTTTGGTGCCAATACCATGCTGTTTTTGTTACTATTGCTCTGTAATATAGTTAAAGGTCTGGTATAGTGATGCCACCTGCTTCACTCTTCCTGCTAAGGATTGCTGCTGGGAGCCATTAGCCAAGTAGGTATGACAATTTCCTTGCCAGCGTACCCCATGTTGCAGTGACATTGAATGTAGGTGACCTTGCTCAAGGACCAGGGCGGATTAGGGTGTTCCCGGTTTAAGATAATCGTGTTTAGGGCGTTCCCAGTTTAGGTTCCAGGTTTAAGATTATTCCTGCTGGGAATAGGGCGTATCCTGCTGCCTGAGTTCCCCTTGAGTTCTCACGGGATTCAGACAGTATTTTTTGGGAGAGAGAAGCCCAGTGGATGTGGATTTGGGCAGAGAACGTGGATTTGGGCAGAGAACGTGGATTTCCCCAGAACATGATTGTAGACGGCTGGTGTGAGTTCGGGAATAAAGAGTTGCTGTTTGAATCTACAAGCTGTGTGGTGGCTCGTGATTTTGTGCCCAGCCAGACTGTGGCAGATTGCTTTAACTATTCTAGGTCTTTTATTTTTCCAGATGAATTTCATGATTGTTTTTTCTATTTCTATGAGGAATGCCATTGGAATTTTGATCAGAATTGCATTAAATCTGTATAGTTGGTGGTATGGTCATTTTGATAATATTAATTCTGCCTATCCAAGAGCAAGGTAGACTTTTCCATCTTCTAAGGTCTTCTTTGATTTCAAAGAAGGGTTTTTGTAGTTTTCATTGTATATATCTTTCACCTCTTTTGTTAAGTTGTTCCCAAGTATTTTTTAAAGGCTATTGTAAATGGGGCAGTTTTCCTTCCTGAGGATTTGTCACTGATGTACAGAAATGCCTTTGATTTATGGGTGTTGATTTTATATCCTGCTACTTTGCTGAATTCATTTACTAGTTCTAGAAGTATTCTAGTGGAGCTTTTTTTATTTTTTATTTTATTATTATTATTATTATTATTATTATTATTTTATTCTGGGGATTGAACTCAGGGGCTCGTGACAATTGAACCATATCCCCAGCCCTATTTTGTATTTTATTCAGAGACAGGGTCTTACTGAGTTGCTTAGGGCCTCACTCTTGCTGAGGCTGGCTTTGAACCCATGATCCTCCTGCCTCAACCTCCTGAGCTACTTGAATTATAGGTGTGTACCATAGTGCCCGGCCTACTTCTTGATTTTTAATAATCAAACAGGTAATTAGACAAGTTGGAAAGACCTTACAAGAGTTGTATCTTTTGTTTCATCTTTTTTATATAAGCTGAATATTATAAATAGTTTGAATGCATTTCTTTTAGTTATTCAAAGAAAGGGATGAAGTTTTTGTTCTATAGAAAATGTCTTAGAGTTCATCACATGGTATCAATTGATGGGCAAGAAAGGATTTCTTTCCTTGAAAAAAGATTGAAGGCTCTGAGTTTGAGCCAGAGTTTTTTGTTTGTTTGTTTGTTTGGGGGTTTGTGGTTTGTTTTGTTTTATTTGTCTTTTTGTGGCTCGTTATAAGCAAATTCTGGTTTCTTAATGTCAGAATTGTCTAGCGTTAGGACTAAGGAGCACATTAAAGCAAGAAAGCAGAAGAAATATAGAGTTGTTTTAACCAGTTATATTCTGCCACATGTTTACTTTACTAACCATTCTGCATTATGGTTTTTGTTCTAAAAGATCAAAGTTTTTTTTAATTGATCTACTATGTGAGAGCTCCCAAACACCCAGGTCTGCTTCAAATTTCTCAGGTACTGCAATGAACTTCACAATGTAAATACATAATGAATATAAGTTGATTAAATAGGACATCCTAACCCAACATCCCTACTGAATTTGCATACTCAGATTTACCCACTCTGCCTCCTTTTGTCAAAAGAAATATCCTCTGGGTGCATTCACCCTAAACATTCAAATTTCAACTCAGATGAAGTTTATCCACTAGGAAACTGATATCACCATACATAATGTTATTCACTATATGTATTAGAGATTAACAGAAGAAAATATTGACAACTAGTCATTTGTGACAAAGCTGGGCTAGTAATGAAGGTTAAAACTATAAAGGTGAGTTCTGAATTTGGGAGATTAACGTAGATTTCTCTGCGCATCACATTTCTGGTACTATTCTGAGTATCACGACCTTGACTTTTCTTCCAGTAAGTAATTCAGCTCTAGAAAGCTTAGTTTTCTTCTAGATCAAAAAGAAACAAGGATACTTTCCCTATTCAACTGTCAATGAGTTTGGAAGACAAAGTGATGAGACTTACTCTAGTAAAATAGCATGGGAAGAAGAAACCTCAGGAGACTAAAATCAATGGGTTTTGTGTGTTTGGGACCAATCACAGCAAATATGATGACTTACACCAGACAGTGATCATAACTATCTCTCATCTGGGTAAATCTAAGCAATAGATTTGTATATATAAGACTAGAGATGCATTAAAACAGTGAAAGTGTTTTACTGCATTATATTTTTACAGGAAAAACAATTTCAAGCATATTTTTCCTCAATAATCATATCACTCGTATTTTTATTTTTATTTTCTTTTTCACTCGTATTTTTAAAAAGGCGAATTTATCATATACATAATACTAGTGACCACTCAGGGACTCTTAGTTAGCTTTATTTCTGAAAATAGCCTATAATATTGCATTCATGAAGGAAAACCAAACCTGATGACATTTTATTGGCAGTGGCACAAATGTACTGTTAACGATGATTTAAGGATCAGTGTGGTCATGGTTTATACATCTCTTTGAACACAACTTACAACATTAAATAAGGTAATAAATAGCATTGTGCTAAATACTTCATGCTTCATTTAATCCTCACAACAACTTTTATACTTGGTTTGTATTGCAGATGAGGAACCCAAGGTTCAGAGAAGTCAAGAGACTCACTTGGGAACATACAGGTGGTACATTTGGGTCAGACAAGCATAGAATTCAAACAAACTGCTGAGTCTTTGCCCTAACCCATAGTCTATCAAATCTAGCCTTAAGTTTCTGTTATATATGCACTTGACTTATCCCTTCCACTAGACTGCAAGGTCTTGGTAATTATGAATCAATTCTCACCTTGTTCCTTCAAAATTATTGCCATAATGCCCTGTAAGAATGTATTCCACTGAGCTTTAGCAGAAAAGAAAGGGTGTGGGGTGGGGGAGGCAGAAAAAAGAGAGGGAGGGATGGAAGAAGGAAGAAATAAAGGACAGAAGAGGAAGGCACAAAGGTAGGGAGAGGACCAGTAGACTAGCAGAGAGAAGGAAAAAAACAGACACTTCAAATTCAATACTTGAGTTCTAACTTATCTCAGCCAACTCTGGTAATAAGATGCGTCCTTGCACAGAAATGGCTAACATCTCTCCTGATTTACACATAAAAGGATTTATTGCTATTCTCGCCTCTGTAAAGCAATGTAAGATCAACAGGATTAGTGGCATTATATTGTGCTCTCCACAGAGTTTAATGCCATTTCAGGCTGTTAAAAATTTATAGAAACAAATAAGAGAGTCCAATATCAGCCAAAGCTCTAATCCCCTCCAAGTGAAGAATAGCTCCTGGGTTGCCATTTCCTTTGGAAATATAAACCCAGGTGATTGCAGTTAGCCTTTCCCTTGAGCCACGGCTGTAGAAGGGCTGGCTCGGCTGGTGTGGAGGAGCATCTGAAGTCAGTAGGGTATATAGGTCAGCCCCAGCTCTTCATTAAGTCTGTAAGCATACAGGGAAAGAAGTGCAGGGGTGACAGAGAGCCAGCTTGTCCTCCCCTAGGGTGAAAGGATCTTGGAGACAAAGAAAGTGAAATCATCCTATGAATATTAAAATACAAACTCATCCCATGAGAGTGGATAGGCAGAGTCCGTGGAGGAGGCGCAACGGCTTCTAAACCATGAATATTTATTCATTCACCCTTTCATTTATGCATTCCTAAGTTTTTTAAAAAATTTACATCTATTAGAAAGGAAATTCATTAGCAGTGGTAGCACAGAAAACCAAGTTTTTCTCAGATAAATATTCACAGTATTCTACCATAGTTCCTATTCTAGAAAGCAGGCTCTCTGTCTCCAAAACTGTGATCCAGAGCAATTTCACCCTGTCATGGAAAGAGATGCACCAGGCCCCTCCAACATGCAGTTCTTTGCATTCTGTCTCCTGATCATTCATTGTTGGGTCTATGGCTCAGAGAATCTATTCAAAAATGAACATATTTTATATACCATTAAAGAAGAAAAAGCAACTCCAAATTTACTATGTTATGTTTTTTGTTACAGTAATTTTTTTTTAATTTTAAAGTGCTGGTTTAGGCTTTATTTTGTGTACCTTCTTTTTACCCATGACTTCCCCCTAATCTACTCCCTGTATTTCTCCATACTGCTTTTTGCCTCAGAAGGCTGACTGAATGAGCTGTCTCAGCAGGAAGACACCTTCCTCAGACCTTTGGGCCTCCATGAGATTTCAGGATGCACACAAAGTCACCATCTTTTACATGCAATAGAAAAACATTCCTGTTCCCTGTGTTGCCATTTACACTGATGTGTAGAAGTAAATATGGGTGATACAGCTGTTGCCCTAGCAGATACCAAGTCAGTGGCACTCGACTAGACTAATAGACCTAGTTGCCTTCACTGACCAAGACTCATTAAAATTAAAAAAAAAGATATCTTAATTTATGAATATGCATGATTGTTTAAGCATCAAAAACATCTCATGAAAATAGAAGGGAGACCAGTAGAATAGAGGAAGGAGACCAGGGAGAGGGAAGAGGAAGGATAGAGAATGTTTTGGGGAATGAAATTCACCAAATTTTGTTATGTACATGGTCAAGTATGTAACAACAAATCCCACTCCTCTGGATGACTATAAGGCACCAATAAAAATCACCGTAACCTGGATTAACTTTATTCTGTCTCAACCCATGAATCCATGTCCTTTCAACTTTCCACGTAATGCCATGGGAGGATGCAGAAAGCACTACTGCCACATGCCACACAGATGGTTGCCTCCAAAAGAAAGCACTTACAGGATTGTTCAAGCTGCCAGTGAACTACCTGTTTTTGTCATCAAACAACCATTCAGAAAGAAGACTAACAGACACATTATGGTTACACAGAATTAGGTATTTGGCAGATTTTTTTATCAAAAATAATGCAAGTCTGTCACGTCAAGGAAGACAACTGACAGTATTTTTGTTGCCAATAATAAATTTATGCTTTCAAGCAATCATTTGAATTCTTGAAAACTTGTATTAACAAATGTGATTTTTTTATATTACCAAATATTTTATTTCAATAATTGGTTGATCTGCATAATTCATCAAACAGTATCTTCCAAATGACCTAAGCATCAAGCTATAAAATCAAGCATGAGTAAAACATGCACTCAAAATACAAGGCAGATCAAATGTCAAATGGATTTTAATGTAATCAGGGGTGATGGTTTATATATATACATGGAATGCATTGCAATTCTTATTACATATATAGAGCACAATTTTTCATATCTCTGGTTGTGTACATAGTATACTCACACCAATTTGTGTCTTCATACCTGTACTTTGGATAATAATGATCATCACATTTCCACCATCATTAATTACCCCATACCCCCTCTCTTCCCCTCCAACCCCTCTGCCCTATCTAGAGTTCATCTATTTCTCCCATGCTCCCTCTCCCTATCCCACTATGAATCAGCCTCCTTATATCAAAGAAAACATTCAGCATTTAGTTTTTTGGGGGATTGACTAACTTCACTTAGCATTATCTTCTCTAACTCAATCCTTTTACCTGAAAATGCCATGATTTTATTCTCTTTTGTTGCTGAGTAATATTCCATTGTGTATATATGCCACATTTTTTATCCATTCATCTATTGAAGGGCATCTAGGTTGGTTCCACAGTTTAGCTATTGGGAATTGTGCTGCTATAAACACTTATGTGGCTGTGACCCTGTAGTATGCTGTTTTTAAGTCCTTTGGGTATAGACTGAGGAGAGGGAAAGCTGGATCAAATGGTGGTTCCATTCCCAATTTTCCAAGAAATCTCCATACTGTTTTCCATATTGGCTGTACCAATTTGCAGTCCCACCAGCACTTTATGAGTGTACCTTTTTCCCGCATCCTCGCCAACACTTATTGTTTTTTGTATGCATAATAGCTGCCATTCTGACTGGAGTGAGATGAAATTTCAGAGTGGTTTTCATTTGCATTTCTCTAATTGCTAATGATGATGAACTTTTTTCATGTATTTGTTGATTGATTGTACATCGTCTTCTGAAAAGTGTCTCTTCAGGTCCTTGGCTCATTTATTGATTGGGTTATTTGTTTTTTTCCCTTGATTTCTTTATATGCCCTAGAGATTAGTGCTCTATCTGATTTGTGAAGGGTAAAGATTTGCTCCCAAGATGTAGGCTCTCTATTCACCTCACAGGTTGTTTCTTTTGCTGAGAAGAAACTTTTTAGTTTGAGTCCATCCCATTTATTGATTCTTGATATTAATTATTCTGCCACAGGAGTCTTATTAAGGAAGTAAGGAAGTTGGTGCCTAATCCCACATGATGGAGATTAATGGTTTGGATCTTGAATGTTGCTCCAAGGCCCATGTGTTGAAGGATTGGTTCCCTGCCTGTGGCACAATTAGAGGTGGTGGAGCCTTTAAGAGGTGGAGCCTAGTGCAAGGAAGCTAGGTCATTTGGAAAGTGCCCCTGAAGGGGATTTTGGGACTTTGGCCCCTCCTCTTCTTCTTGCTTTGCTTCCTGACTGCCTTCATTTTGTACTTTCACCATAATGTACTATGCTGACACAAGTCCAAAGCTAACAGGGCCAAGTGACCATAGCATGAAACATCAGAGACCAAGAGCCAAAATAAAACTCTCCTCTGCTTAAGTTGATTTACCTCAGGTATTTGTCTCATCAACAGAAAACCAAGTAACACACCAAATACAAAACGTGCATTGATATAGTTTCAGATTCTGTATTATACTAACCTTTAAGAAAGTACTCATCAAGCATTAGTGTATCTAAAAAGAATATCCATGACTATTTGAGCAGGTACATAAAATACCCCTATTTTCCAACTGTTTAGCTCTATGAAGCCAGATTTTGTTCCTGCACTTCAACCAAAACAGTATATCACAGTATTTTTAATTAAGAAGCCAACATAAGCTCCACTTGTTTTCTATTAAACCAAACATTGAAGAGATTTTTTCAAACACATAAAACAACGCCTCTGTACCCACAACTTTTAAATATGTACTTTTTATTAAGAAATGTCACTTTTCTTAACATGGTATGGCTTTTTAATTATCTTTAATTGAATTAATAACTTTTCTAGTTTCTTGGACTTCATTTCCAATATGGTAAATATCAGTAGAGACAAGCCACAAAAACAAAAGTTCTTTGGGGGTCTTCAATAAATTTTAAAAGTGTAAAAGAATCTGAGACCAAGAAGTTTGATGGATTATACTAAAGGACTCTCTTACTTCTGGCTTCTAATGGGGTTTGACCAGTGGGGAAACTCAGATAGAGATAAGAGAGAGAAAAGTTGGTGGGACTATTTATTCATTTGGGTGGTTTTATCCCTTCTACTCTTATAGCTACAGCCTGCTCCAGGCTTTCCTTGTTTCAAAACTCTCTCCCTCTGGCTTCTAGTAGCATCCTGACCCCCACTTTCTGCCTGGAAGTTGAAAAAGGCCTTGCTGTTATCGTTCTTGGTCAGAGCCCAATCTCACTATTCCTGTTTCCTTATTGCATGTTTAGTTTCCTGTTGGGTCTTAGCTGCTAGAGACTGATTTAAGCGGGTTTTTTTTTATACACATGAAAAATATAAATCATTTCTAAAATTCCTTCACAGTGCAAACCTGCTTCTTCCCCTTCACTCTTGTCTGAGAATCACTGATGTTCTTTTCTGTCCTCCATGAACACAGTGAGTTGGCATTTCTTAAGAGTGATTCATGTTAGTCTCTGGGATTTTCTCCCAAGGTGCTGATTCATTTTATAAGTTTTGATACTGGTGCTTTTGATTTTGTGTATATGCAGGCTTAAATAAGTTACATCTCTGTTACAGTCTGACCAACAGCGATGGTAAGATACCATTAGCCAATATATGTCGCAATCCTGAAGATGATAAAGTGTGATAATATGTATGCCTTAGAATCAATGAAATGTAGTAGTTAACTACCATGCTCTGCAAGTACCTCCTAGTTATTTAGTTTGTCATGAAGCTTCATCCACTCTCAAATCCTTCCATTGTTGAATCCCCTGTCCCAGGCACAGCCCAAAGCCACCATGCAGATTGTCCAACCCTGAGGCATTCACACATAGGAACTGACTTTTCAGACTCCACCACATAATCCCTAGTCCTGGGACAGACTGCAGAATAAGATTCACCTTTAGATTATTGTCAGTTTTAGCTTAGTGTCTCTTTCTTTCTCTATCCTTCTTTAAAAAACAAGTACGTTGGCTGGGCATAGTGGTGCAATCCTGTAATCCGAGCAGTTCAGGAGGCTGAGGCAGGAGGATGTCGAGTTCAAAGCCAGGCTCAGCAAAAGCAAGGCACAAAGCAACTCCATGAGACCCTGTCTCTAAATAAAATACAAAATAGGGCTGGGGATGTGGCTCAGTTGTCAAGTGCCCCAGAGTTTAATCCCTGGTACCACCTCCCCCAAAAAAGTCACTCTGAACCGCCAGTACAGCTACTGTTTTTCATTAAATTCATTCTGTTTACCTCAAGCCCTGTAATCATAATCAGTTTGCTACTGCAGCTTTCCAACCTCAGTCACCTTCTCTCCAAAGCCCTGCAATTCTAAAATGCCAAATCCTTGTTTCCAATTTTTGTCAGTACGCTGCTCATCCGTCATAAAGCCATCATCCACAAAGCCCTCTTTGGCATCAACATGCCTAAATTCTTTTTTGCACAGGGAAGGAAGGAATATAGATACTTGTGGATTATATTTGTGTGCATAATGCAACAAAAAGCAACGTTGTTTCTAACATTTAGTCAGTGCTTACCAGGCACCATTTTTTATCATGCTGAGAACTGATATATAGTGTTAGCATATAATCCTATAAAAGAAAAAAATAACTAATGATAAACTCTGAGGTCAAGAGGGGTTAATGATTCATTCAAAATCACATAGCTAATGGATCCAGCAGGCGGGACTGAGCCTGTGTTTCTGGCTGCAGAGGGTAAAGGGGAGGGTTTTTATCTTTTGTGCTGAATATTTACTAAACTTACTTTGGACAAGACAATGTCTAGGCACTGAGAAGGAGATACACAACAGATCCATCCTACAAATAGCTTATATACCAGCAGGGAAAAACAGATCTGTATATATATAATAATAATAGCACCTGGGAGAATGCAATCTGCACTCAATGAGCTCCAAATAAAACACTGATAGAGCACAGAGGACAATGCCAACTGAAAGGAGTAGGCTTCATGGAGGAACTGGCATTTGAACTGCGCTTGAGTGATGGGTAGACTATAATGAGAAAGCTGTAAAAGAAGCAGAAAGTAGGCTGAATGCCTAGGGGTCTCGGGGAGCGAAGAAGAGGACGCCAAGAAAGAAAGAGCTATTCATTACCACCTGTCACTATTTGTGATTCTGCTTCTCAGATTCATGGGAAGCCCAAAGTCAGAACTCGGAAAGGGCAGCCCCTTCCTCGCAGCAGTCCACCCGGTCAGACTGTTAGGGGCTGATATTCCTCAGTGACCTGCAGCTATGCCCCAGCACCTGGAGGCTGTCAATGAATTCTTAAAAGGTTTCTCCTGTCTCAGCTTGCACTCTGGCTGTCATTTCATTCTTCACACTTGCCCGGTCCCAAAGAGGTAAACTGCACTGAACAATGCAGTTATCACCACAGACTGTCAGAACAGCCAGACCCTGCAGGATCCCTGGGACCAAGGGGTCAAAAGTCTTTTACAAAGAAAAATGGCCACAGTGAATTTCACACACACACACACACACACACACACACACACATATTTCAACAATTTAAAAAATAAACAAATAGAAGAAAGACCAGTAGAGTACAGGAAGAGGAAGAGGGGAAGGGAGGGGGGAGGGAAATAGAAAGCATGAGGGATTGAAGTGTTACAAATTATATTCCACGCATGTATGACTATGTCAAAATGAACCCCACTATTATGATAATAAAAACATTTATTTAAAAAAAAAGAAAAAGTAAAAAATCTGGAAGCCTATGGGCAACTTTGACCCACTCTGCTAAGCATGCATGGAGCTCTGGAGACAGGAATGCACCCCAAAGCCATTATTCACCTCGCTTTGTCTTACATCCAGAGCTTTATGCACTCACTTCCTCACAGGGTTCTTTAGGCCCCTGAAGGAACTGAATTTTTATTCCTGAACTGATCAGCACTTGGCTTTTAAAACAAGGAAACTAACATGCAAAAGCCTTGACCAAAGAAACACAGCTGGCTAATAGCAAAGTGAAAATTAGAGCCCAGAATCTGCTCTCATTCGGGTGATTTTTCCCAGCTAATCCATACCTCCTTTCAGCCTTGCAAACAAAGCAGGAGCTTATAGGATTTGCAGAGAAACTTCAACAACAATATTCAAATGGCTATAGATTTTATGAGAGAAATCAACTAATCTATATATGTTTCTCCTTCTGCCTATGTCAGCTTTACATCCTATTGATATTAGTCACTTAACTTTGTCTACTGGTATCCAGTTGTATTCCCCCAAAAAAATGATTTAAATTATCTTCCAAAGACATCTAAAATACATCAAGATAAGATTAGAAGTAGGTAAGTAAGAGAAAGCAAGGGAATAAAATCATAAAGAAGTAAGAGCTGGGAATGGTGGCACAAGCCTGTAATTTCTGCTCTTCTTGAGGCTACTCAGGAGGGTTGTAAACCGAAGGCCAACTTTGGCAATTAGAGAAATTCTGTCTCAAAATAAATTTTTTAAAGGGTTGAGAGTATAGCTGAGTGGTAGAGTTTTCCTAGCATGCCTGAGGCCCCGGATACAATCCCCAGTGCCACCCAAACCCACAAAATAAGAGGAAGAAAGAGAAAGCAGGCAGGCAAGAAAAATAGTAAAGAAATAAAATCAAGCTGGGAATAAGGCTGATATAAAACACATATCATCGTGAAGTACTATTTGCTTGCCATAGGCAGGTGACATATTTGCCCTCAATTTTTCCAACAGTCAATGTTATTTCTAGTTCATTATATAATTCTGCTTCTCAAAGATAAAATCAAACTATTTGTCAAGAAGAAAAACCACGGCTTTTCATGATGAAGCCACAAGTTGAACTCAGGGGCCTGGGTGATGTAATGAGCCAGGCCCGCAGAACTCTCCAAGAGACGTTTTTTGATTTTCATTTGGTGACTGCACTGCAGAATTTACTTAAGTTATTCCATGACTCCTAACCTGTGCACACAAATCCCTGAGGAAGCCTGAAGTTTTTGCAAGGATTTCAGATGCAGTGCCCATAAATTAATTTCTTGAATAATTGTCTGACTCCCTGAAGATAGGAAAAATGTTAAAATATGTGTAGATGCTGTGGTTTTTATAAAATATACTTAATTTAAATTTGACAGAGGGCTTATGGAGTTTTATTTTCTCATTCTGTATTTGACAATAGACATTAAAAGCGTAATTATTGCCAAGGGGTGACGGTGGGGTGTCAGGCTCCTTACACTTATGATGTGGAAAAAAACCTTACTTCCAAAGGCTGGACCCACATAAGCAAGTGGCTATTTGCAGGCACAATCCATTCTGAAATGGTTATTTTCAATAAGTGCTAATTTTATTATCTGCCTGTTATAAGAAATCCAGAAGCACTTATCTGGAAAATTTAATAGATGAGATAGATTGTCTATCGTTTCATCCTTTTTGTATACATATTTCTCTCTTAAGAGTTCTAATAGAGCACAAAAGAATTCAGATTGGTAACCCTTGATGAATACCTGGCTTGGGGCACTTTCCTCTTGCTACTTAAATGTGAAACTCTGTGTCTCAACCAGCAGCTAAGCTCGAGAATCAGTTAAAAGTTTTTTTGTGTGTAAAATTTGAGAAGCCTAATATGGATAAAAATCTCACTCTATTCTAAAGAAGGACTCAGGCACTATGTGGAAATAAAATTATGTTTTTCTTCATCTTCAACCTGTTTCCTCCTAACTTACCCCACAGAATAAAAAGCAATTCTTGGGGCTGGGGTTGTGGCTCAGTGGCAGAGCGCTTGCCTCACACACGTGAAGCACCGGGTTTGATCCTCAGCACCATATTAAAAATAAGTAAATATAATAAAGATATTTTTAAAAAGAAAGAAAAGCAATTCATATTCCACAAGGATCCAAATAGCATGGTCAAAATTAAAATTTCTTTAACCCAGCCAAAAGAATCCAGATACCTTCTCAATCATTTTAAAATGTTATTCATAGCAAGACTAATTTTGAGGTATATGATTTTTTGCTACTCATTCCATGAAAAAAAAAATGACTGTGTCAAGACCACTAAGTAAGGTAACTTGGTATGTGAAATTATTAAATAAGAACTGATTAAAAATTTGTGGCTCTCTACAAACTGTTTTCCATTTTAGCATACTAAATCTGCAGTCTTTTTCTTCTGCAATAATTAGATGACATGTCATGTTGTCTACTAAGATATCTCTTAGATTGTGTTATTGAAATTGTAAGAGCTTTATATAAAAGAAGACTCATCCCAATGTGTTATCAAATGATAAGAAACTAATTAAAATGAAGAAAAATCAGGACATAGTCATGCTTTATCTCACTGGAAAAGCTTGCCTCTTAGATGAAGGGGCACCTCTATTCTGAGTCTTGCAGAAGATTTTGTTTCAGATTCTACAAAAGCATCAGTAGATAAGGCATGGAAAGGAGGGAAAGTAAGGGGTTTTGAAATGATTTAACCAAATTTTTTGCTCACAAACCAAAAGTCAATGCAAGACCAATAAAAAGACAAATAATTTCATATTATTCCTGATATCTTCCTGCACAAAATAAATACATCTCTACATAACAGCAATGGCTAAACTCTACTGCCTTCTTATCTAAGAAACTCAAACTTACATCTGGTCAAGAAATAAATTGGTAATTATTTTGGATGGAATGTCTTTTAATCAACTGGTTTTATGTAAGCACTGAAATGTTTATCTTTTCAAAAAATTTTAGTCTATTTATACTCTGGACCTCATGGAATCGTGCTACATCTATAATTTGCTCAAGCTGAATAAGTTAGCAAGGAGCATGACCCACCATTCTGCAAGTATGCTGAACAATTTAGGCCGGTACAGCAGTATTTTGTGGGTGATTAATTTGAGCATCATGGTCACATATACTGGGGAGGAAGAGCCAATTGGAAGTTACATAACTCACTTCAGAAGGACTTTAGAACTGTGAGGCAGAACTTCCATCATCTGGAGTACAGTCAGAGGTTACTATTTCCAACGTGATTATTATTTCCTATCTCTTGCTTCCCTTGCTCTTATCAAAAATACAGCACTACTACAATGAGGTACCACTTCAGACTACTAGGATGACTATTGAACAACAAATAATGAGAGTTGGTGAGGGCATGGGAAAATTGGAACCCTTGTGCATTGCTTATGGGAAGGTAAAAATGGGATGGACACTACGGAAGACAGTTTCTGCTTAAGTTAAACACTGAACTATCTTGTGGCCAGCAATTCTACTTCTGAGCATATGCTGCAAAGAACTGAAAATACAGACTTGAACAAACACTTTGTATGCCCTACAGAGTGGATGAACCTTGAAAACATGCTAAGTGAAATAAATCAAACTCAAGAGGACACATATTGCATGACTCCAGTTACGTGAGTTTCCTAAAGCAGGAAATTTCTTAGAGACTGAGAGTAGAATAGAAAGTACTAGAAGCTGAGGGAAAGAGGGAATGGGGAGTTATGTCTGAAGGGTACAGAGTCCCTGTTTGAAATGATGAAAATTTTCTGGAAATGGAAGGTGATGATAATTAAACCATTTTGGGAATGTACTGAATGCCATTGAGTATGGCCACTTAAAATGGCTGAAATGGTAAATTTTATGTTATGTATATTTTACTATAATTCAGTGAAAGCACCCCAAAAAATCCCTGAAGAAAATTCTGGAAACCCTGGCAAATCTGTGAGAACAGGCATGTCCTTGACAGGAAGCTCTGTGAGGTTTCCTGGGTGGTGATTTCAGGAAGACACTGATAGGCTCAGTAGTCATAAGTAAGGTATTTTAAATAAATGGCTTGAATTTTGTATCATTGAAAATTGGTGGGGTGATGGGCTTCTTGTGCTGTGATGTGGAAAAAAATAAAAACCTGTTTCAAAGGCGAGCTCCACAGGAGCAAGTGGCTATTTGCAGGCACATTCATTGGTTAGGGGTTTGGTTGAGTTATAAAAGAATTAGGATATGAGAGTATGCACCAGATAGAATAATTTAAGTTTCTAAGACTCTTGAACATTATTGATTAAAATCCTGGGAATTTGGAACAGTGGGAACAGGTTATCTCGGAATAGCACCTAAACTTCCCAGCCCCAATCCCAGAAAATTTGACTCTAAATAAAAAATTATAATATTGGTTGAAAGCCTTTATTAAGGAGTTACTTTGGCCAAAGCAAAAGCCTTTGGTCATTTCTGAAGATACTGGTAGCAAGTGTCTGGATCTACAGGGAAGTTCTCTGCTACCATCCAATCCTGTGCCCAGGAGAGACCACCCCAGCACTCATACCAGTGGCCACCCTATTACATCCCTTCCATGGACAAAAGAGCTATGTTTTCTCTGACTTCCTCACTTCTCTGTCCCATTTTGGGGTTGGGGACAGAGTAGAAACCCAGAAGTGGTGACAAGAAAGCCTGAAAAAGTACAACTAAAGTCCTGGCTACTGTGTTTTCCTTGGCCATGACAAAAGATGCTTCCTGGTAAGACACCAGACAAATAAGAACCTAGTGACTGCCTCCAGAGTATACAAGCATCCTTGTGCTGGTGCATGTTAAAAAAATTTGCCACCCATGTGATTACTCCCCTTCTTCTACCTCTCTTGGCCACAGAGGGAGTCAAACCAGGACCGGCCCCACCCACCTGTACTGCCATGTTCTGTGGTGTGTCACTTGGTGTCCTAGTATCCCTCAAAGGATAAGAAAATATGCATAATCAATGACAACATAAGGAATGGAATAAGATGACTCTAAATCAACAATTATTATAACCAGAAGAACCTCCACACCTGTGGAGTTCAACTCTCATTTTATAAATGAAAAACTGCGGCAAAGAGAACCAAAAGGACCTGCCTGAGGTCACCCTTCTCATTAGTGGTAGAAAAGAGCCTGACCCTTGGGGTCCCCGCCGCTCTTGGTTTGGTGGCCTTTTCTCACAGAAAATGCTTCACCCTTCTGCAAAATATTCATCTGTTTAGGTGGCTTTCTTTCATTGGAATGAGAGCCCCAAGTAGAGGAAAATATGTGTTTTCTCTTTCTTTAAGCTATTTACTCTGAGTCATTGTTCGAGACAGTGGCCTCCAATTAAATGATTCATGTCATGACAGCCATTACAGACTTGAAACTTTTAAAATGTCATTGGATCTATGATGTATTGGATCTAACTTAAAATGAGGAAAATGCAAATTATTCCAAAGTGATATATTTCTATTCTTTTGTGGCTTGGGCTTGACAGATAGTACCATAAGAAATTCCAAATGGCAAAAATCAGCTCTTTTTTAAAAAATATGCAAGTTGGACTAGTGATGTATACTTGATCTCCTGGTTTCTTTAGGAAATCCAGTAAAATGTGGTCACAGTCGAGTTTGTTGCTGAACTCCTCACAATTTTTCAAATGTCCTATGCTTTGTTCCTCATCTCAATGGGCAGTCTTCTCTCCAGAATCTCAAGTGCTACCAAGAAGCCTGACTCTAGTCCAGGCTTCACCTTTGCCACCTCTGTGGCCTTGGAGGAACCATCAGGGTTTTTTTGTACCTTGGTTCATCTGTGAATTTTGATATTAATTCCTATCCTGGCCTGTCTCATAAAAGATGTTATGTAGATGAGCTGAGATTGATTAGCTTGCTCAAAAAAGCATTAAAACAAAAAAGTGCTATACACCTCAAGACACTAGATCTCTAAATCTCCTTCCCCTATACATATACAGAAAACTGGACATGATTCTTCAGGCAGGTCATAAAAGTTCAACCTCTGTGTGAGGTAGTTTTCTCAGATGAAGAGCCAAAAGGAAATATGGTAATCTTACTAATTAAATCACCTTGTGCTGCCAGGTGGGGTGGTGCCCAGCTGTAATCCCAGTGACTCAGGAGGCTGAGGCAGGAGAATTCCAAGTTCAACTTAGCAAGAACCAGTCTCAAAAAAAAAAAATACAAAAAGCTTGGAATGTAGTTTAGTTGTAGAGAAACCCTAGGTTCGATCCCCAGTACCACCACCACACACACACACAAAAAAAAAAATCCTATGTATAAGCATTTATGGAAGATAAGTATGGACTTAAGCTAATGTTTGGGAATGAAAATGCAGCAAGGTGCAGAGACAAAACACCAACTTAAACTCACACCAATCTTACCTAAGTGCTTATACACAGGGTAGACACTAGAAGAAACATGATAGGTACATGGATATCTTTTCATGCAGGCTTCTTTTTCTATGGCACTTTTTGGTTTTTATACCTATGTGAATGAGTAATTTAATTAGTAAATATTTTTAGGAAGCACTTGTTGCATGCCAATTCCATTGTAGAACTTGAAGAAATTAATTAATGAATAAAACATGAAATCTCTGGCCTCATGGAGCTTATATTTTAATAGCAGGAATGGTGTGGAGGAGAAAGAAATGAGCTAAAAGCACACAGAAAATTAGACATGGAAAGGTAATTTTTAGAGAGCAATAGACGTTCTAAAGCATAAAATAAGGCAATAAGATACAAAATGGCAAGTGGCAGAAATGGGGACTAAATTGGCTACAGTGCTCAAGGAAGAACCCTTCAAGGAGCAAAGCTCGTAACTCTTATAATTGAAAGCAATAAAACCCCCCAATACATTAAATAGAATAGATTTTATTGACCAAAGAAAGTAGATTAAATACCTTAAGATTCAATGGGTAATCGTAGTATTCCAGGCCTTGGAGCCTCAGAGATGGAAAATCAAACCCAGAGAATCTAAACTTCCTTTCCACTTTCAATACTTTCTCAGTAGCCTCAGATTCACATCCTCCCGTTTAGGCAAACCAAATGGAAAATATATTGTGCCCCCTCTCACCCACCGTCAGAGAAGTTCTCTCAATACCAGGAAACAATGCCGACCAGATGTGAGTAACAAGGCCACCCCCATGGCTGGGACAGTGGTGGTAGTGGGAAGTGTTATAGGAATGGACATAAGAGCATGTCACCACAGAAAAGCAAAGATGTTCTCTGTGCACAACCCTTAGCTACCACCGTTCACAGTGTACCCTTGACTTCCCAACAGACTCAAGGCACCCTTCTCCCCTGACCTTATTATATTCCAAGATGCTTGTTTACCAACCTGTCAGTATCCCACATACAATGGGAAACACAACTCTTTCCAAAGGAAAGCAGCCCAAATCACATCATTTGCTGTATCAAATCCCAAGTTTTTTCATAGTCTTGCCAAATAGTAAATTTAACCACCACCCTAGCCAAAAGAAAAGTATGGAAGAGAACAAAATGTCCATAACAGAAACTCCCCCCATTTGGAAAGCACAGAAAGGAGAAGCAAACACCAGTTCTCTCCCATTCATACTGTACGCAGGATATGCTGGGACCAGAGAATTAAAGACTTGTAGAATAAGCCTTGAGCTTCTTTGCTACCTGATCAAATCCATTGACCTCCTTGGATAAGCCTGCAACAGAATTAAGACTTCTTTGGGGGGGTTACAGTGCTTTATCCACTTCATGTTGGTATAATTGTAGATGAGATAAGGGCTTTAGAGGGTAGAGAGATTGTAGGAAATCCTTTGTTGGGTTTGAGGCTTTCGTTGGTACAATTTTATTAAAATCTCAGTTGAGTGCTGTTCTGTTAGATTCTTGTACCCTCCACTACTTAGTCATCAACGCCAGAAATGTCAAAACATCTGCCTGGTAACAGCTTCTTCATTAGAACTATGATTTTTAAGAATCAGAAAGACCCATTTTTAAACATGAAAACTATGGATATGGCTGCTTTTTCCCCTGACTTCAGCTGATTCTTCCTATCACTCTAAAATATATTTTTTTTAGTTAGCTTTTTTGCTACTGTGACCAGCACAACTGTCAGGGAGGAAAAGTTTATTAGAGGGCTCATGGTTTGAAAGGTCTTAGTCCAGAGAAGGCCAGCTCCATTCACTGGGGCTTGAGGTGAGGCTTCAGAATATCATGGTGGAAGATTGTAGCAGAGGGAAGCAGCTCACATCATGGTAATCAAAAGCAAAGAGAGAGACTCGAGCTCCAGACACAAAATATATACCCCATAGGTACACCCCCGATTAACCACTTCCTCCAGCCACACCCCACCTGTCCCTAGTTACTATTCATTTTTAACCCACCAGGGATTAATTCCCTGATTGGGTTAAGACTCTCACAATCCAATCATTTCTCCTCTGAACCTTCTTGCATTGTCTCACATGTGAGCTTTTGGGGGATACCTCATATCCAAACCATGACAAACATAAAAAAGCACTTTGATCACTAAATTAGACATATCTGATTCAGTTGCAAGAAATAGAATTCAAGTTCCTATTTACCTAAGGGAAAATGTCCTATTGGCTTCCTGACTGAACTGTATCTTGGGAGAGACCATTGAGGCAAAGAGACACAAGAGTCAGAATCTTAGAACTCTGTGTTTCTGTTCAGTCCAATTGGCTTTTACCCGTAGTCTCTCTGAGAACACAAACAAGATGGCTGTCAGTGGTCCAAGATCCAAATCCCCTAACTCAATAACCTTGCAGCAAAGGAGAATGGTTTCTTCCCAAAATAATCCTGAGAACAGCCATGATTGGCCCTGCCCAGGTCCTGTCCTTCATGGTGGGATATGGGTAAAGGAGAGGAGAAGACAGACGGAGTAAATTAGCAGGAAAAAGATTAAGACAATGTTTGAGGGGAAAATGCGATAGCCACTGTTGTCAAAGCATTTTTCAATCAATTTAATATTATCATACATCAGAAAAGATATTATTGTGCTCTATAATTAGAGAGAATTAGATGTTGACATAAAGTTAGGTGAATCATTTTGGGTTTCAATGGGACATTAAAGTGTAGACATGGTCTTCACCTTCATAGATGGAGGAGACATAAATTAAACAAGCGAAATAAGGAGCAATGTTAAGTAATGTAGCTGATTCTCTAAAAAGACATACTAGAGTTATCTAATCTATTCTAGGTGTAAGATTGGAGAGAAAATGTTTAGGGAAAGACTTCTTAGGGAAAGTAATATTTAAACCAATAATTATAGGATGGTTTCAGAGTGAAGTCCAGTTAGAATATGTAAAAGCAGTTGCAATAAGATCACAACACATATGGGAAAATAGAAGGTGTTAAAGATAGCTAGCCTTTCTATAGCTGATCAATAGTATCATTTTCATTTAGTATCTTCTGAGAGGAGCAGAACACTGTAGCTTCTCTCTTTCTATCTGTCTCTACTGCTTTCCCTTCCAAGCATCTTTTCGTTATCCTTAAAACTAGAAGTGTCAACTGGGAATATCTTGCAGTTTAGAAATCAGTGGAGTAGCTAAACAAGCTTCTTTTCCATCTACTTCCAAACCACGATTCCATGTAAATGTCCTATCTGCCTCTAAATGTCAGGCCTCCTCCAGTCCTATAAAATGGCCTCTAAATCTGGGGACAGCAGATAGGCAACAATAGTTGGCACTTTCCCTAGAAATAGTCGGCCATGCTTCAAATGTGACTTTCCCTGAAGCAGCTTGATGCCCCTCTGAGCAGTTGCCCTGCATCAAAATTGTGTCCTCTCCTATGTCTCCTTGATTGCTATGAGATGAGCTGTTACTGAGTTTGTCCAAGTCATCAGGGGCATGCATAAAAAATAAATAATTGTGCATGACTAAAATAAATAATCTATTATCAGATACATTTGCATAATTAAGCTTGCTTCTAAAAATTGGCAGAGCACAAACTGGCAAAGTGGCATTGCATAATATCGACCACAAAGCCCTGGAATGTGATCAGCAAAACACAATGAAGTCAGGGCTCTGTGTATACAGATTAGATAAATGCATCAGCTCAGTGACTGAAGAACAAGCTACATGCTTAGAATTTTTAAAACTTAGCATCTTCTTTTTTTACAGAATAATATGGCTTCAGACCTAAGAGCTTGGGAGAGGCAATACACAACAGCAGGAAGAAGCCAGGCTGGATGTCAGAAGGTCCAGAGCCTAAGCTAACTTGCATCTTTGATGTTTCACATGGCTTCTAGACAGATATAATTATGCTTTGCTTCTGTTTCTTCATTTGCAAAATGATCTAACAGTTGTTTCTCTATAATGTAATGTGTTGTAAAAAGCAGAGAAAAAAAATCCCACTGTGAGAACACAAGCAGCCCGAACATGTCAATCTCTTGACTCTGAGGTCAGTGGTAGCCTCAGGTTTGCTGAATATCCTACAGGAATTCATCTCAAGCTAGAAGAGTTATCCTCTGACCTTCCCTATGCATGTTCCCCATATCACAAAGAAACATCAAAGCTGCATCAGAGACTGGCTCTGGCTCAGTGTCCCTTGTAAAAGAGCCTCCAAGAACGAGATGGTTGTGGAGACCTATGGGGTCTCTTCTTAGGCTTGTACCCTGGAAAACTAGAAAACCAGAAATGATAAGGCCTTAGTAATGAGGGAGAAACTGCCAGCTCAAAGAAAACCCAAGATTTCTGTATTTTCTTTTCCATTTGAGCCTTTCTACAACACCCACAGGAAAAAGAGACAGCAGAGCAAGATTGATATTACCCCTGTGGCTGTTTGATTTTATAAGGAGAATTTCTACAGATGTGAGTGTGATCTGTCTGTGACATCTGTCACCCATCAGTTACATGGGAGATCAGAGCTAATTTAGTTTTCTTCTCCTCTCTCATGCTTCCCACTGAAGCTGCCTTCCAGGTCTAAAAAGATAACCTTCTCAAATACAAAGATCACTTTTCTGTGGATGCTATACAGTACTGGCACATCACTAATTCAAAGGGCGCCATTTTGATCACTATGGTTTACTAAGCAGGCCTCAAATTGGTGCAAATGGCTTCATGAGAAATATGTTGAAGGGCTTATTTCCCTCAAACTCTATCAAATTCAATTAAACAAGTCAAGGTTTGGCCTTCTGAGGCAGAAATGTGTGTACTTCTGCACACACAGTGAGTAATTGCTGGGGACTTTGAAGAAGACCTCAGGAAAGAACAAGAAATGAGGGAGTAGAGGGTGATGATGGTGTTGAGCACAGAGGTCTGATCCAGCCAGGCAGAACTTGGTGGGGAAAGGCAAGGTGGGGCAACCCCAACTATGGAGTTGGAGGATCTAAATTCCGTGCTTCGAGCCCTTCAGAACAAGTCTGTCTCATTCTCAAGAGGTTCTTCTGTATCATCTCCTGACCACAGATAGAAACTTTAGAAAAGTGACTAGCAAGAGCACCTGAAGAATTGGGATGGGAGAAGTAAGGTAGAAGAAAAGTAGAGGTAAATGTGAAGAAGATGGAAACAAGAAAAACAAGGACTGGTTTCTTCACTATATATTTTCTTACCACCTACGTAGGAAAGGGAAAGAAAAAGAGACTCCCAACAGAGAAAGGTAAAAGGGCATCGTAATGTAAAGGTTTGCTGTGATCAGTTAAATAAAAAAGGAATGCAAAATACTTCCTAGCAAGGCACTTTGTAGTAGGAATGCCAATTATGGATTCCAGTGGGTGGGAACTCTAGTGACCTGTATGCTGTAATTCAAATCTCTAGAAATAAGTCATTCATTGTGAGCCACAGAGCATCAGAAAAATTGGATTCTGAGGAGAGTATTAAGAGGAAAAAGACTGAGCCCAAAAAGAGACCATAGTTTAAAAGGTAAGGTTGTAAACATGGGTTTTTTCTCTCCAGGGAGCAAACGATTGCCACAGAAGTCTTTGTAACTGTTTTCAAAGGCATTGTGATGGACTGGCAGTCTCAATAAAAAGGGTGACAGACTTGAAATCTGAATTTGGGAATGAAAAACTGGAAGGAAACAATGGGAAATATTCACTAGATACTTTCTACTTAATAGTCCAAGATTAAGATTGATATTAAGAAAGTAAATATGTATGAGAGGTGGGGCTTGAAGATAATCTGAGAGCTTTGTATGGACAAAAGAAAATATTTGAGAAAAAACTTGATCTTGGTGTATGAGAACCCTGTGCCAAAGGCAGAAGGTATTGAAAGACTGAAGAAAGAGGACAGCAAACCCAGGATTGTACAAAGTGCAATTTATTAGGGACTTAGAGACAGAAGTGAGTGACTAGCATAGTGGTTGGCATGAGGTAGCTATTCCACAGATATTTGCAAAATGAATCAGTAAATAGATGGCTGAAATTTCACAGTAAATCCCAATGATGTTAAAAGTCATATTATCAATATGACTGGGGCAGAAGCAAAACAGGAAGATCCCCGCACTCCAAGTCTGGAGGAAGAAGTTTATATACTAAGCCAGACAAAGGTGCACTGTAACTGGGCTTTCTCAAAAACTATTAACATGTTAAACATCAGTTAAGAAATACTCTGGGCATGAGTGGCCAACACAAAATGTTTGGCCAACTATCTTAATGATGGTTTGTTTATCCTATAGTTTAGAACATGTCCCAGGGTCACCAGGGAAGCAAGATGGTGGTTATGACCAACTAGTATATCAAGCAAGTTGGCTCCCTACTAAAAAAAGTGCATTTGAATTGATTTTTTCCTCCTTTGATGCTAACGAATCTTATTGCTGTACTTTCTACTCTTTTTTATTGATAATCTGTTGACTTCCTGATCCCTTCTCCTTGCTCACTCAAGGTCTTTGCTTGTGGCTCATGGTCTTTCCAGCCACCTCATGACTACCAAGCTCAACAACTTCAATTCTTCCCAGACTCCTGCAAGGTAGACAAGTCCTTGCCTTTCTTGATTCTGGTAACTTTCAACTCCACTTCCATTTTGCCAGACAGATTATATGACTTTTATCATCATTGGGATTTACTGTGAAATTTCATCCATCTATTTACTGATTCATTTTGCAAATATCTGTTGAATAGCTACCTCATGCCAACCACTGTGGTAGTCCCTGCAAAGGTTGTTATAGTTAAAAACAAACAGAAATCATTTCCCCTGTGGTGCTTATAAACCACTGGAGGAAATACAGAAACTAAGAGGCAATGACAATACAGCATTATAAATGCTGTGCTGGTAAATACTGGAAAGCCTACTAGAAGAGCATCTAAATTGGATGCAGGTTCCTATCAGGCCTCTTACCATGTGACATGTAAGCTGAGGTGATGTGTGGAAGAGACTCATGTTCCAAAAAGAGGAAATAAAATTTACAAGTGTTCAGAGGTAAAAGGAGGCATGTGGTATTTTGGAGACTGAACGTTTTTTAGAGTGGTGGGATTGGTGACTGATTGACTGCCTATGCGTAAGGATGTAGAAAGATGATGCCCAAGTTTGGGCTTGAACCACTAGGTAAGTGCTGGTATTGTCTACCTAAATGAGAATGTCAGAGGAAAAGCAAAACTGGAGGAAAGGTTAAGCATTTAATTTAGATGTATTGAGTTCTGATTAGCGCAGAGACATCCCCATAGAGATAATGAATCTTCCCCACCATCATGGACAACCTCCACCCTGCAGGACACAAACACACACAAATGTGTCATTACCTAAAACCTATTATTCTCTAAGATTCGGCCAAAGTGGCACCATTTCTATGAGGACCAGCACCCATTCAGGCTAAATCTTGCCAATCCACCCTTACTTCTATTGTATCACATAGGGTTAACATTTCCTCTGTCACCAGCTAGTGTTCTATAAACTCCCTTAGGAAAGGAAATTTTGTTTTATTTTTATGTAGCTCAACAGACATGTGATTGTTTCTTATATTATTGACATTTTAATTTTCTTTTCAGCCCCTACAATAGCTAGGATTTCTAAAGTTATGAGACAATACATTTCTTTCTTATTCTAAATCTTCTTCCTTAATATAATAAATACCAAATCATGGCACAACATTCTAATAGCATCACTTAAAGCACTGCTATGATACGTCTTTTTGCCCTTTTTTTAATCTCTGTGTTTAACAGATGCTAAGTAGGTGCTAATTAAATTTTAATGGATGGATGGTTACTTACATGAGTTAGCAAAGCAGAGTGAATACACTATCATTTTAATAGCTTTTCAGGAGCGTGCTGTCTTTGAGTGGGAAAAATGCATTTACATTTACAGTTTGGAAGGACTTGTGGCCATGGAGAATTAGCTAAACTGATGTCCATATAAACAAACAGGGAATTTGGGGTTTCAGGACAGAAGAGAAGCAGAGTGAAGAAAAGAGAGGAGACAGGTAGCTGATCTATGAGTTGAGAAAGTAGTAGCCAGTGAGAAAATCCTGAAATCAGGGTGATATTATGTATTTTTAAGAATACAACCATGTACCATATGATTTTGATTGACAGCACTGTTGCAGCAGACACAATGTCTGTCTCCCTAGGCCCCTGAGGCTCTGATTACCCTCAGATCCCACAGAAGAACACTTTTTATGCAAACCCATTCTTCCTCCTCTGGGTCAAACTGAAGGGCAAAGAAAGCAAATACCCATGGGAAATGTGTGAGGAAAGCAAGGTGCTCACTGAGAACAGTAGCTCCTCCCCCTAACTGACCAAGCCAAGGCCAATCCAGGGGGAAGCATCGGGACTTAGGAACCCACAAGATGCAGGTGGGCAGTTGAAGTAACTCTAATTCTCTGTGATGGTTGATTTTCTGTACTAATTTGACTGGGCCCCAGATGCTCAGATATTTGATTAAACCTAATCTGGGTGTGTCTGTGAGGATGTTTCTGGATGACATCAACACTGAAATCAGTAAACTAAGTAAAGCAGATTATCCTCCCTAATATGGATGGGCTTCACCCAATCTTTCAAAGGCCTTAATGGAAGTCATAAGTTGAGAAAGTGAGAATTTACTCTCTGCTTGTCTTCAAACTGGGACATTGTTCTTCTCTTGGGCTAGAACTTATACCATTCACACTGCTGGGTTTCCATCTTGCTAAACGAAGATCCCGGGCTTCTCAGCCACTGTATTTGAATAAGTCATTTCCTTATAATCTCTATCTCATTTTCTCTCTCCCTCTTCTCTCTTTTCTTTTTGCTGTTGAATTTATATATATTTAATATGTAAGTATTTATAACATGTACAATTACTATATAATGTTATATATTATTTTACATATTCATTACTATATACAATCCTGTATCCCTAAGTGATTTGATTATTTTGCCAGCATCCTAGAGCATACTTACACAGACCTGGATGATATATACCCCACCTCACTGTTAGAGTCTGTAAACAAGTCTGGATGGCACCTGGCAAAATGCCAGAGGGAGTGGTTTGTGAAGTAACACCAGCAAGCCATTAAGTGTGGAGATTTCTTATTGGTTGACTGATGTATCTAGTTTATGCTAATTAAGATAAGCTGTGTGGAATGTATAAATACCTCTGTTGTCCTACAATAAACGGCTCCCACTCCTGCTGTATTGATCTACACAAGTCGTTCGTCACCCCCCGGTTATTTTGCTGCAGCCAGACTGCAGCACCTCACACCTAGGCTATATATATAGGAAACATGAATAAGCCATAGCTCCTATAGCCATGATGAACAAAATCACATGAGATTCAATTAAGTACAAGACAAAATGGTGCAATCCAGATATGGTAAACATGAGATTTTGAGGCTGCTTCAGGTGTAACATGGCACAATGTTTTACATCAATTTTTAATATAAACAAAAGGAGGAACATTCTATAATAATAATTTAAATGATGGTGTAATACATGATCCAGTAACAGTCATGTATTATCACTATCAAGTATTATGGAGTGTTCATTTTTATATGACTGGCAGAGTCACCACAAAGCAGGAGTAATGCATTACACATGATGGATGGGATGTCACTAGATGATAGAAATTTTTAATGTGTATTTTGTTTTTAATTGACATATAATAACTGTACATATTTATGGGGATAAGAGTTTTTCAGCTCCCATATAATCTTATATGTCATATATGCTGTCCATAAAGGACTAAAACCCTGTTTTGCAACTCACAATTGTATAAATTCACATATAATAATACATATTGAATATAGAAAAACAAGGGAGAAGAGAGAGAAGGAAAGCTAGACCATGTATGCAGAATTTATGTATAAATACACAGTTATAGTTAAATATGTAGTAAGCATATTTACATATATAAAAATATATAGGTGGATGTAGATATATTTCCTGTTGGTTCTGTTTCTCTGGAGAACCCAGTCTAAAACACTGTCTTGCTGTTTAATCTCTTTGCCTACAACACACCAAATTTCCAAAGAACCGTCATAAAAGATGCGGGCCAGAGCACATGAGTGAGCTCAGAACTCATTCTCTCAACCCAAATGTGTGCAGGAAATACACATGGCCAATAAGGATTGAGCAGGATAAGGCTTCAGGAACAGCTGAAGGACTATAAAGAAGAAACTGGGGCCTAGGTTGTGGCTCAGTGCTTAGCATGCGTGAGGCACTGGGTTCAATCCCCGGCACCACATAAAAATAAAAACAAATAAAGTAAAGGTATTGTGTTCATCTACAACTAAATATATATATATATA
>NW_025999945.1:7004501-7033338 GCF_001458135.2 Marmota marmota marmota | reverse complement strand
TATATATATATATATATTTAAAAAGAAGAAAGAAGAAACTGTAGGTTTGAAGAAGGAAATGAATAAAAGAAAAAGAGAAAGAATATAGGGATGAATAAGAGCTACCAAAAGAAAACAGTAGCTTTGCCAAAACCCAGAAAGAAAGAAAGGAAGAAGGGAGAAAAGATACAGAAGAGTTAATGTAGGAAGAGACCTAAGTCAAGGAGAACAATAGAGCTATTTCAGGTGGAACTCCAAGTCCAAAGGCATGTGGGCTATTAGGACTGAAGGAGGTAGGGGTGCAAAGGCACAGCAAGAAACCAAGAGAGAAAAGTGTTCGGAGGACAAGCATAATTCAAAATAGAAACATGTAACACAAATGACAAAGAAACTCAAGAGGCACAATATGTTGCCTAAGAGGCTCTGAGAGGAGAAAGTACTAATGCAGTTTTTGTGGGAGAAACAAGGTGGAACATGACAAGGGGAATTTACTGCTCCCAAGGGGCTACAGTGGAGGCTTTTCAATTGTTAATAACATGGCTTAGCCTCCTTTCTCATAATGGTAGCAGAAAGCAAGCAATTTGAGCTGGCTTAAGAAAGGGGGAAAACATCTATTAAGAGAATATTAAGTAATGCACTGAGCCCAAGGATAACTAGACTCAAGAGGCATTTGAAACAGTAAATAGTTACCAAGAAATCCAGCCATGCTTTCTGTCCATCCCTGTTTCTCTCTGAATAGTCATTATTTTCCCTGCACAGAAGGTGGACAGAAGATGGCTGTTCCTAGCTTTGTGAGTAGCATCAGCTCATTTCAAAACGCCCACACAGGCTGACTCATAGGGAGAAAATAAGACCAGACGTCTAGAGCAGGTACTTTGGCAAAGGGACAGAGTCGCACAATATGAAATTGTCTGCAAAAAACCCCTCTCTACAGGTGGTAATGATTTTGAGAAAAATTAAGTTGCTATGAGCTAAACATTGCCTAAAGGTCACTACTGCAATGAAAAAATCAAAATAATACAGTCAAAGGGAATATTTTTAATGCATCTACAAATGATATAACAGAAAAATCATTAGAAGAGACGCTGGCAATTAAAATACAGAAAGAAGAGTAAGTATGTAAAACAACATTGTGTGATGAGAATAAAAATCTAACTAATAGTAAACAGGCACAATTATTTTATCTTCTGCTGCCAAGTTAACTGTGGATCTTCATCTGTAAAATGATTCTCCTTGGTGAAATGAAAGCTATAATTAGCAAACAAACCAACAAACAAAAAAGATGAGTACTTTTTGATGCCAACTCATTCCCATTGTGAGCCTAGCTGCAATGACGCTGGGTGAGCAAATGGACCCCATCCTCAATAGCGCCCTCTTCAGCACACCTGACAGAGCATTCTGCAGGCTCTTTCTTAATGAGTATCAAAGGATGAGCTCATGGTGTCACTCCAAAGTCTAGATTCTAGAGAGGGCCAATGCAAAATAATCCAGTATCATGGCACTTTGCTCCTAGGTAGGGATGGCTGTAAAATTACCTAGAGAGTTACATGAACAATAAATTTTCAGGCCATCCATAATAACTAGCCAAAATTTCCACCGATGTCACAAAGCTATAGTCTTAGGCACCTATATTTTCCCATATGCTTTGGTTACAAGGCAGCATTGAAACCCAACCCCAACCAGCTTAAGCTCAAAGAGACAATTTGTCATTTCACTTAAAACTCAGGAAGGGTGGAGCCATCTACAAAAACAAAGGGATCCAAGAGCAGTGTGCTGTCAGTATATGGTCTCCTCTTCTCTGACTTTCTTATCTCTGCATTTCATTCCATGTTGATTGTGCTTTCTCTTCCTGCAAAGAAGAAGGAAATACTTTCCGGCCAGCAATCATCATAAATATTCCAGAGGAGAACTCAATTTGCTGGCTTGGGTCATGTTTGCAACTCTGAACCAATCCCTGAGCCAGAATGATATTTTGGACAAGTAGAAAATTTGTTGGACATTTACAGTATTGATCACCAGATGGTCACTCATAATATTTTTAAGAAACAGGGGCATAGATATTGTTCATGATAAAATATAAAAAAGCAAATTTCAAAACAAGTACATACTGCAGAAACCTAATATGCATGTACTTCTTGAGTACTTCTTAATAATGTATGTGTACATATTAGGTACTCTAAAAGCTGGAGAATTTCACAGCTTATCTCTAATGGTCAGTAGTTTATACTTTTTTCATCATACTTATGTTTTCCAAATCCTCTATAATAAATATGTACTTCTGTTATAATCATTTTTATAAAAGAACATTATTGTGGACATTCTTATAGTAATTTAAATTTACACTGATGAAAAGACAAATGAATAACTTAATTTCCAAAATCGCACTCTACCAAAGACAAATTCAGAAAATTTACCATAAACTTCAAGACAAGCTAATTCTTAAAACACCCAAGTATCCATAATAAACTTTGCTAAATACGTATACCAAGCTAACTCAATGAGATCATTTGCTATGAAGACAATTGTCTACTTATTCAGTTTGTTTGTCAAGAATTTGCCCTGTGTCAGACTCTAAGCTAAGTCATAAAGATGCAATAAGAGACAATTCAAGCACATGTCCAGTCTCATGAAATTTATATTGTAGTATAATGAACAAAAAGAAAGATAAAAAAAATCACATTAACAAATCATAGTAAGTGCTAGTGGAAGTTCATCATAAAGTATGACAGGTTAATATGTTTGGATGGTGATGGCCTCTCTTAGAAGGTCACATGAAAGCTAAAGGAAAAAGACAAGAAGGAGAGAATCACATGTGTAAAAGCTCAAAAGCAAGCAATGTTTGGAACAATTATGGAATTCAAAGAGGACTGGTAGTGAGTGAGCAATGGAAAACAGGATGAGATAAAACAGAAAGTTCACCTACAGCCAGGTAAAGTCTGAGTACACCTACCAGAGGACTAACTTGGTGTTTAGAGTGGTTGATCTCTGACCCTTCTCCAAAGTCGGGCCAAATGTCCCTGAAGACATCCTTGGTTTTTTGTTTTTTTATAATTGCTTTTATTTTTAAAATACATGATAGTGGAATGGATCACAATTTTTATTACACATATAGAGCACAATTTTTCATCTCTCTGGTTGTATACAAAGTATTTTCACACAGATTCACGTCTTCATACATGTACTTTGGATAATGATGTCCCTCACATTCCACCATCATTGCTAACCCCTGCCCCCTCCCTTCCCCTTCTATCCCTCTGCCCTATCTAGAGTTCGTCTATTCCTCCCTTGATCCCTCTCCCTACCCCACTATGAGTCAGTCACCTTACGTCAGAGAAAACATTTGGCCTTTGTTTTGGGGGGATTCACTAACTTCACTTAGCATTATCTTCTCCAACGCCATCCATTTACCTGCAAATGCCATTTTTATTCTCTTTTATTGCTGAGTAATATTCCATTGTGTATATATGCCATATTTTTAATCCATTCATCTGCTGAGGGGCACAGTTTAGCTATTGTGAATTGTGTTGCTATAAACATTGATGTAGCTGTGTCCCTGTAGTATGCTGTTTTTAAATCCTTTGGGTGTAGACCAAGGAGAGGCATGGTGGTTCCATGAAAACTGGGAATGGAATGGTGGTTCCATTTTTTCCTTGAAAACTAGGAATGGAATGGTGGTTCCATTCCCAGTTTTCAAGGAATCTCCATACTGCTTTCCATATTGGCTGCACCAAATTGCAGTCCCACCAGCAATGTATGAGTGTGCCTTTTTCCCCACATCCTCACCAACACTTATTGTTGTTTGTCTTCATTATAGCTGCCATTCTTACTGGAGTGAGATGATATCTTAGAGTGGTTTTGATTTGTATTTCTCTAATTGCTAGAGATGATGAACATTTTTTTCATGTATTTGTTATTTGATTGTATATCCTTTTCTGAGACGTGTCTGTTCATGTCCTTGGCCCATTTATTGATTGGGTTATTTGTTATTTTGGTGTTTAGCTTTTTGAGTTCTTTATATACCCTAGAGATTAGTGCTCTATCTGATGTGTGAGGGGTAAAAATTTGCTCTCAAGATGTAGGCTTTCTATTCACCTCACAGATTGTTTCTTTTGTTGAGAAGAAACTTTTTAGTTTGAGTCCATCCCATTTATTGATTCTTGGTTTTAATTCTTGTGCTATAGGAGTCCTATTAAGGAAGTTGGAGCCTAATTCTACATGATGAAGGTTAGGGCCTACTCTTCCTTCTATTAGACTCAGAATCTCTGGTTTAATTCCTAGGTCCTTGATCCACTTTGACTTGAGTTTAGTGCCTGGTGAGAGATAGGGGCTTAATTTAATTTTGTTGCATATGGATTTCCAGTTTTCCAAGCACCATTTGTTGAAGAGGCTATCTTTTCTCCAGTGCATGTTTTTGGCACCTTTGTCTATTATGAGATAATTGTAATTTTGTGGGTTAGTCTATATGTCCTCTATTCTGTACCATTGGTCTACATGGTTTTGGTGCCAATACCATGCTCTTTTTGTTACTATTGCTCTGTAGTATAGTTTAAGGTCTGGTATAGTGATGTCACCTGCCTCACTCTTCCTGCTAAGGATTGCTTTAGCTATTCTGGTCTCTTATTTTTCCAGATGAATTTCATGATTGCTTTTTCTATTTATAGGAGGAATGCCATTGGGATTTTGATCAGAATTGCATTAAATATGTATAGTGTTTTTGGTAGTATGGTCATTTTGATAATATTAATTCTGCCTATCTAAGAGCAAGGTAGATCTTTCCATCTTCTAAGGTCTTCTTTGATTTTTTTTCTTTAGGGTTCTATAGTTTTCATTGTATTAATCTTTCACCTCTTTTGTTGATTCCCACGTATTTTTTTTGAGGCTATTGTAAATGGGGTAGTTTTCCTCATTTCCCTCTCAGAGGATTTGTCGCTGATATACAGAAATGCCTTTGATTTACTGGTGTTGATTTTATAACCTGCTACTTTGCTGAATTTATTTACTAGTTCTAGAAGTTTTCTGGTGGAGCTTTTGGGGTCTTCTAGGTATAGAATCATATCATCAGCAAATAGTGCTAATTTAAGTTCTTCTTTTCCTATACATATCCCTTTAATGTCTTTCATCTGTCTAATTGCTCTGGCCAGTGTTTCAAGGACTATCTTAAATAGAAGTGGTGAAAGAGGGCATCCCTGTCTTGTTCCAGTTTTTCAAGGGAATGCCTTCAATTCTTCCCCATTTAGAATGATGTTGGCCTGGGGCTTAGTGTAGAGAGCCTTTATGATATTGAGATAAGTTCCTGCTATCCCTAGTTTTTCTAGTGTTTTGAACATGAAGGGGGTGCTGTGTTTTCTCAAATGCGTTTTCTTCATCTATTGAGATAATCATATGATTCTTATCTTTAAGTCTATTGATGTGATGAATTACGTTTATTGATTTCCTTATGTTGAACCAGCCTTGTATACCTGGGATGAATCCCACTTGATCATGGTGCATAATCTTTTTGATATAGTAATAATCTTTTTGCCAGAGTTTTAATGAGAATTTTTGCATCTATATTCATTAGAGATACTGGTCTAAAGTTTTCTTTTTTTGATGTGTCTTTGCCTGATTTTGGAATCAGGGTGATACTGGCCTCATAGAATGAGTTTGGAAGTGCTGCCTCTTTTTCTATTTCCTGAAATAAATTGAAGAGTATTGATATTAGTTCTTGTTTAAAGATTTCATAGAACTCAGCTGAGTAACCATCTGGTCCTGGGCTTTTCTTGGTTGGTAGACTTCTGATGGCGTCTTCTATTTCATCACTTGATATTGGTCTGTTTAAATTGTGAATATCTTCCCGATTTGAAAAAATAAATAAAATTGACATTAGTTACGCTAATGAAGAGAAGAAGAGAGAGAACTCAAATTACCAGCATATGTGATGAAGAAGGTAATATCACAACAGACACTACAGAAATACAGAGGATAATTAGAAATTATTTTGAAATCTTATACCAATAAAATAGAAGATATTGGAGGCATCAACGAATTTCTTAAGTCATGCGACATCCCTGGTTTTGACAATGAAACCACATTCTACCCTTGAAACTTTATTCAGCGTCTTGAGAGAGAGTCTGACCAGCTGGACAGAGTGCAGAATCCCAAAATAGGGTAGAAAGCATGGAGTAAGAAACACTTAGAGAAGCAAACAAAAAAGAATTTTAAAGGAAGGAACAACAAATAAAGGAATAAAACTTTTCCCAAAAAATGAGTACATGAGAAATGAAAGGGGGACATTTTGAGGCTAAAAGGTGTGCACAATTTATAAACCATAAATTTTGTCATACAATGCTCTCTTCTATTATTTAATGTCTCTATAATGTATGTGTTCTGTTATAAGAGGCGAGGCAAAACATTAATTTAAACGTGTGATATACAATGTTTAGGTTTTTCTCTGGTGGTGCAGAACAAATTTAAAGTATATTGTATGTAAATTTCTTTTATTTTATCCTCTAATAATCTACAATGGTCAAATGGAAATTAAGATAAAAAGGAAGGAAATAAAGTAATGAATTTTTCCACAACTCCCCACCCCCACCAACCACAAATCCTCTCAGGGCCTGAGAGTAGAATACTGCTCACTCCATCAAATTTGCAAGTAATGTGTACAAAATTCTGAAACAGACACCCAGAGGCTTGTTGAGCATTATATGAAAATCTTCCTGAGCTGTGCAAATTGTTGTTCTGTGTCTGATATCCTCTCTCAGTCTCTTTCTTCTTTTCTTTCTTTTTTTTTTAAGGGAGATGAAATAATCAAGTTAATAAATTATATCAAAAGAGCTCATCTATTCATTGAGATCAAAAAGGCTAATTAGGTGAAAAATACTGGAAGACAATGAAATTGATCTTTATTGATGCTGCCAGAAAAAATTAGCATAAGCTCTTAAGTCCTGGGCCAAAAAGAATTCTGAATTGGTTGAAAAGGAAATGAGACACAGATCTAAGTCTTCTTTAGAATATTTTATTGCTCCTTTATGGAATGTATAAGACTCCATTTGCAATAAAGGCTGCCTGTGGACTCCTCCCAAAGAAAACAGAAAGAAGAGCTGAGAAATTGGCTTGTGACTGTGCATTTACTGCCATGAGCTGAAAACTTTTAAATGGAATAAGAAATCGTTATTAAGGAATAATATTAAAAATCCCGCAGAGGCCTGCTATTAATTATGAGACAGCCAAATAGCTCAGAGAGCAGAGAATTTTCAGATGTGCTTCTTCCCTGCTCTCTACCAGAAGATTCCAGAAGGCATGTATACAATGTTCTTCCTACTGTACCCAATTGTTACTTTAAAAACTGCCTGTCATATCCTCTGTCTGATGAAAATCAATCATGCTGATATGTGGGAACTGTTGGCAGTCTTTTCAAACTATAGAAAAGTCTCAGGATGCAACAAAATTTCTGGAAAGAATCTTAACTCACCTCTTTTCCATTTTTTATTATGTGGATCGACATGGTGCAGACAGACAGAACTGATAGAAGAACGTGGGGCAGAGGAATGCGATTGGGATATGTTAATATGCTGTCCTGGAGATGGGCATCATCCAGCCCCCTATGCACAGTAAAAAATTAGGCAAATGAAATTTTCTGAGAATCTTTCATTTAGTTCACCACAGGACCCCAAGTGGCCACAGATACTAAAATAGCATGATGACAGACTACTATGTAAAAGAACCCTTATTTCCATAGATTTACTTTGCCTGACAGGCAATTTGCAAAATTCAGATCAAACACTTCTGGTTGCTTCCAATCAATTAGTGGGGGGCCTTTGTCATATGGATAGTTACTCCACCCCTCACTTTCCAACACTGGCACATCTCAAATGGAATTGCCACAGGCCTAGACTTGAGAGTGGGAAATCAGGTAACTTGGATGAGGGGAGAAACACATAGGAAACCAGGAACAGCCCTGTGTCTCCAGCTGTACATCCAGATAAGAATTCCTACAGTCTGGAAGCTTTCTAATATCTCTTTTATTTTCCTTTTTATTGGTTCTTTCTAGTTCTATACATTAGGATTAATTTTGACATCATTATAAAAGCATAAAATATAATCTGTTCTAACGCAGTCCCCAGTACTTGCCCTTTCCCTCCCCAGCCTGTTCCCCTCCCCTCTACTCTACTGATCTTTCTATTGTAGTTTTTTTTTAATTAGTCTCCTATTGATATACATGATGGTGAAATTCACTGTGGTATATTCATATGTATACATAAGAAAGTTAGATCAGATTCATTTCAATGTTCTTTCCTTAATCCATCCCCCCTCCCTCCCCTTCTATCACCTTCGTATACTCCACTGATCTTTTATTTTTTTTTAACTTCCCCCTGCTTGAATAGGATTAGCTTCTACATACTAGAGAAAACACTGGACCTTTGACTTTTGAGGACTGGCTTATTTCACTTAGCATAATAGTCTCCAAGTGTATTTGCCAGTAAATGCTACAGTGTCATTCTTCTTTATGGCTGAGTAATACTCTATTGTGTGTATATATTCTGTGAATGCATACTTTGCAGTCCCACCAACAATGTATGAGTGTGCCTTTTCCTCCACATCCTCACCAACATTTATTGTTACTTGTATTCTTGATAATTGCCATTCTGATCGGAGATTGATGAAATCTTAGTGTAGTTTTAATTTGCATTTCAGTAATTGCTAGAGATATTGAACGTTTTTTCATATATTTATTGACTGTATTTCTTCTTTTGAGAAGTATATGTTTAGTTGCTTTGTCCATGTATTGATTGGGCTATTTGGGTTCTTGGTGTTAAGTTTTTTAATATCTCTTTATAAGCTCTTAGGGGAGAATACATATTAATGTCTCCCTTACTGAAATCCTACTTGGAAAACTGCTATATATGATGTTGATATCCTTGGATTCCTTGAAATAACAGGTTTCTGCTTTGCACTGAGAATAGAATTCCACATTTTAGTGACAGTTTTGAAAAATGATCTATTTAATGAAACAGATAATCACTGTCCCACATATCACCCACCTTTAGGTACATTTGATGTTTGCTTGTCAAACATTTCATTACAAGTGATATACAAGTATATTCTTTGGGGCTGGGGATGTGGCTCAAGCGGTAGCGCGCTCACCTGGCATGCGTGCAGCCCGGGTTCGATCCTCAGGACCACATACAAACAAAGATGTTGTGTCCGCCGAGAACTAAAAAATAAATATTAAAAATTCTCTCTCTCTCTCCCTCCCTCCCTCTCTCACTCTATCTTTAAAAAAAAAAAAAAAAGAACAAGTATATTCTTTGTACAAATATGCCACAATGAAACTCATTGTTCTGTATAATTAAAATGCACTAAAAATGTTATGTTCAAAGCAAAACATATGGGATTAAACATAATTGTACAATTACTTAAGTTTTGATGACTTTTTGGAAGGTGCTAATATGTCCACTCTGAAACTTCTGGAACAACAAGAGATTTTGGTCTGGATCAAGTCTTTGAAGGACTTGGTTTATTCTTAGGTACACCCAGTGACATGGCGGTCAAATGGTATATTTGTTTAGTTTGGGTTTTATTGTTAAAAAAATACAAAACTCCTTAAAATTATTACATGAAGCCAAAACCTGGGACTCTGAAAACTTATTCCATTGAAAGCAGAGACCCTTCTCAGTAGAACAGAGACAATACCATCCCCAAGTTATGGATGATTAGCAGATAGTGACATTTAACGCACCTGTGACAGCATCCGTCAGCCTTGTTCTTGTCTTTACTGACCTAGGTTCTCACAGTATCAGTGCCTGAGGGGTAGTCACTTTCATTCAATTCCAAGTCCTATCCAGATTCTCAGATGGACATGCAAATTGATCAAGGGAACGATACCCAGTTTCTTCTAGATGGATAGTTACTCCCTGATAATTTCATAGCTGTCTGTACAGAAAAGAAAATCCCTGTTGTTTCTAGATTACAGGAGGATTATGATCATAGCTGCTACTTCATTGCTACCTTTATTACTGATCACATCAGACACCAGGCAACATATCTGAATGCATAAAAAACTTCTGATAAGAGAATCTCTTTAAGAATTTTAAAAATTATAATAGAATTTTTTCCTGAGAGAAAATATTTCAAGCCATTGGATTTCATAATGCTAAAAGAACTTCATTGTATAGTTGAATCACCTGAATAAATATGTAAATTGTTTTTTAAAAAAGGAATTGAATTGTTAAAAGCATGTGAGGTAGGTCCTACGCCTTGATGGGTCTCTTCAAAAGCATTGTTCCTCTGCTTTAGACTAATTTTCTTTTGTCAGGCCTTGGGTCCTTGGATTCGACCAAAGAAAATTAATTGGAAGATCCTGCCCAGAGCTCTGTGGTATTCCTCTCCATTTGGGATCAAATTAGACTGAGACATTTAAAAGGTTTGCAAACTATTATAGACAGCTTGTGGTCCCCCCTACATACCCCCAAAAATGCATACATTAAAATCTATCCCCCATGTGGTGGTATTTGGAGATGGGGTCTTTTGGGAGGTGGTTAAGTAATGAGGACAGAACTTTCATGAATGGGATTAGTGTCCTTCTAAAGAAACCCAGAGAGCTGCTTCACCCTCCCACCATAGGTGGACATGGTGAGAAGACACCGTCTAAAGTCAGGAAAGGTGTTGTCCCCAGACACACCAAATCTGCTAGTGCCTTGATCTTGGACTTCTCAGCCTCCAGATCTCTTGAGAAATAAAATTCTATTGTTTATAGGCTGCCCACTCTATGACACTTTGTTATAGCAGATGAAGAAATTAAACTCAGCATTTCCCACACACCAAAATACCTTCACTCTCTTTTCCAGGTGAACACTCACTCTATTTTCAAGGGTAAATTTATTTATGAAGGCAAATAGTATTGACTGAAGTTCCCAGTGTAGAAATCAGTAGAGGAAAGAAAAAGGAAATTCCTGAAATCTTCCCACCAGCCCATCATCTGTAGGACATAACCAAGCCAACAGAGAGCCATAGATGGCATTTTGTGTGTGTTTAGTTTCTCTGTGCCTCATGTTTATAGTTTATAGCTACTGTGCCCTATGAGATACACCCTGCCAAGTTATCAGACAAGAGTTTAGTCTGATATTTGTTAAATGGGTTTTCTCTACTAGCCTGCAGCTAAATGTAAATAAATGTAATAGGATGCATTTATTTATGAAATGGAAAAATGCCAAAGAAACTAGTATCAAAATGACTTCCAGGGGGTTGAGATTAATTTGCATTTGCTCATCCTGTGCCTGCTACACATTAGGAATGTCTGTGTGTTATCTAAAGCTAAAAATACCTAAAGATTATATTGCAGTATTTGATATATGATTCTCCTGAACTCTTATGAGGGATTTTTGTCACTTTTCTAACCACTGCATCTAAATGATCAAATGATTCTTAACTTTTTCTAATTATCTTATGTAATATGTTAAGATCTCACCGCTGAGAACCTTGACTTCAATAACAACACATTTTCAATATATTAAAAAGCACTGCAGAAGCAATTTATTCAAGTTAGTTTCTCTTGCCAAAGTATATATTGACATACCAACATTAACTTGGAACTTAAATTGGTTTCTCTGTTCTTTTCTTGAGACAATATCTTGCTTTTAAACTCTGTACTCAAACAGGTCTTTTCCCCAAAGTATGTAGTTTAATTATGCATCAGCATTGTTGATGGAGAAGGCAAAGATAGAAAGTAAATTGCTTTATAATCACAGCCTAGTAGCTCTTAAAATGGCAGTGGATTGAAGAAAATTAATAGCAATTTCACAAATGCAATAGACTATGTAGGAAATACCCTGCTAATTCTCATATTCAAATGCATTCTTTTCTAGGTAGTATCTGAGTAGAAGGGGGAAATATTCTCTTAGACTCTGCTGAGTATAAACAACCCTGAATGCCCCTGAGGATTTAGTGGAAACTTTAATGGAGAGTTGAACAAAGAACAGAGATACATTGAAGCATGCTTTTCATTCATTCAGGCAATATCTATGTCCCACTTAACTATACCAGGCTCTGTTTCATGAAGGTTCAAGCATCAACTTGTAGTCAAATCTGAAACCTATAATGGAATCTTTTTTCTGTGGTCAGTTGATTTTATCAAAGAAGACTGAGCATAGTCTCAAAGTACTGTGTTAAACTTGGAGGTGGAATTCCAACAAAATAAAAATAACTTAGAGATTAATAGTGTGGACATAGAGTTAGACCATCTGGATTCACGTCATTGCTCTATCTCCCATCAGCTGAGTGACCTTGGGCAACTTTCAGAACGCTTCTAATTTTCTAATTTGTGTGATTAAAAAAAAATTACCTCCTCTTCAGGTTCCTGAGTATGAAAATGACAGCATCCATTCTAAGTTTCCTTAGCTTTCATTTTAGAATGCTTAATGGTATCTGGTTGTCCTCTGGATCCAGGCAGCTGACTAGGCCTCTGAAGCTCTTATTCTCATGGTGGGTATATGCTCAGGGACAATTAAGACACACTCAATGATGTATGTCACATGGTCCTCAGATTCTAACTTTAAACCCCTCTGGCAGATTGGGGGACAAGGCTGAAGACAGCCTATTAACCTCAGTCATTTTTATATGACAATGGGAAAAGCCTGAGCTGATGGGTAAGTGTAGGAAATGAAGAGGTGCTCTATTATTTCAGCCCCTGAGCGGTCTTCTGCACAGATTCTTTCAGTTTTTAATCTTCAAAGCTTTCTGATTGTAAAAAATGTTAAAAGAGCGAACACACATATGCTGTAACAAAAAAGAGAAGCCCCACGAGTTCAGTTGCATTTCTCTGTGTAATTTTCCACAAAAAAAGACATTTCGTTGTCTTTACAAAGTTGTTCCATAAAAAAGTTCAAAATTATTTCCATAAAACCTAGATATTAGAATACAGTAGGTTGTAACCAGGAGATATAACAGATAATAGGTAAATTCAAGGTCGGCGCATCTCATCACTTGATTTTTCAACCATCTGAAACAAAGCTGGTGGTAGGGTGACCCTGGTGGTGGTGCTTGTCATAAAGAAGATACAAATGACTGACATGGTCAATTTCAAGCTGATGAAGTGAACACACCCTTCTTAAAATGCAGAGTATTGCTAAGAAGCAAATAAAGCCAAGCATCAGAAAGATGAATGACAGATTCATGAAAGTCAGAGAAAAGGGAAGTAGTGAAATTACTACTAATCTTTCCTCATTTTCAAAGACCATTAAGAACTGATCATTCACACAAATAGAAAATAACCATAATGAGAGGTGATTTGGAACCATATCTATTTGAAATTCTTTGGAATACATTTTGTTTTTTCCTGAAACAGATGACAAACCTTTTTACAAAGAAACAGAAATACAGTGCTTTTAAAAAAATGATGCTGTTAACTTGGATTTCTTTTATATGTGTGAATACATATGTGTATATGTATATATACATATGGATGTGCATGTGTATATATATAATATTCATACAGTCATCTGATGTTTACCTTCCTTAATAAAGCTGTTGATTTATTCATAAATACAAAGTGATGTGACATAGACCACAAACTTTCCATACACATACAAAAATTCAAGATTTAATAATTTTAGCTCATTTCATTTAATATGTTCTCATTAAATTCTGGTATTAAGTGCTGGGAAGAATTAAAATAACATGAAACACTCTGTCTGTCCTCAAGGAGTTTATAAGTAGAGAAATGGAGCACCTGTGTAAATATACGCAGTTCTAGGTGTGTGGTTTATACAAAATACTCAGCATGAATTAAACAGAAACACAAACAAGGAAGGGACTTTTGCTGAGTTGCTCATATTAAGTTCAGATAGGATAGTAACATTAACTGAGCTGTAAAGGATGAATGGAGGTTTTCATAGAATGTAACAGGCTTTAAATAGTACTTGTTAAAAATATTCATTCACTTCATTTTATGAACCAAGATACCATGTGGCCATTCTAGCAGAGAAACTTGTACAAGTCAAGGCTCATAGAAAATTCTATTCATCTTTGAAAATCCAACACCAATGCAGTCTCCCCCTCCAAAGATTTCTCTGTTTCCCCAATGCTACTTATAATTGATTTCTTCTATTTTATAGTCTAGTTAGTATGACAAAAATTCCTATACTTGTTTCACCCTCCATTATTTGGCATGATACAGTCCTTTAAAAAAGTAAAAATTTTATCTCATCCATCTTTATCCATAAACATTCCCTTGCCACCAGCAATTATTTGTTTAAAGATTGAATGAACCCAGGAACATTCTTCAAAGAGTGGTGACTGATCTAAAATAATCCAAGCCTTCCACACTTCATGATGCAGTTGGTTATGGGAGTGTACAAAATCGAATTGGAGCCCACTATAAGAAAAGCTTAGACTGTGGATCTGTTGATTCTCAAGCTTTCTACAGGGAGATGCAATCTCTGAATTGAGTCAGAACTGAGTCAATTGATTGAACAGCTTAAATTACTTGTTCCTGACTTATCTTTAGAACTCTTCATTCCATTTATACAAAAGAACAGAAAAACTGGGCAAAGACTAAATAGGTTGAATCAATATCAAGAATCAACTTTTAATACCATTTTCTTCTCCCTCAGTAGCATATTATTTTTATTTTTCCCTGAATAGCACAAATGATAAGGTAAAGTTTTTTTTATTTGTCTTGTGGACATGCAACTTAAATGTTAAAAATAAATCTTTGCTACATGTACACACACCTCACTAGAATTTCAAGGTTCATAAATATGTTTCCAGGGCTGGGATGCAGCTCGGTGGCAGAGTACTTGCTTCACAAGTGTGAGGCACTGGGTTCAATCCTTAGCACCACATAAAAATAAACAGGTAAAACAAAGGCGTTCTATCCATCTACAACTGCAAAAAATAAAAAATAAAAAACATGTCTCCACAAGAAGTGAAGTGAGAACTACAAGTATAAATGCAGGTGACACAGACCAAGAACCTGAATTATTTGAATCAAAAATACTGTTTACATCATCTGAAAAGAACGAAGTTGGAGGACAAGGGTTTTATTCTTACACTCCCACTTTCCACATTCTTTTGGACTCGGGGCAGCATGAACGTACTTACTCACTTGGTCTACCTATTCATAAAATATATTTAATCTATTTCCCTTTCGGTGTTGATACTTTACAGCACTAAAGTTGAAATCTCTCCCTATAGATATTGAAAATTGGAGCCAAGAACTGGTTTATAACATGCTCTGGCCCAATACAGAAATTCCTACTTTTTTCCCTGCGTTTTTAATATCTCCCATATGAGGTTTTATTTGGTAAGTAGAGATGAACTTCACTATCCAGCTTTTCATCTAGAAGGTTTTAAGAAACCACTCAACAATTTCCATATTTTTCTTTATCTGAAATTCTTTTAAGATTTGGATGAATTCAAGCAGGTTGCTACAACAATTTCATGTGGGTGATAGAAGAAATAGTTCTGTTCAGTCCTTGGCAAATCTATTAAATAGGCCAAATTCATTTCACCTGGCTTTACCTTTCTCTCATATTTTGCAGATCCAACTCTCAAAATATTATTTCTTCTAGTCTGCATGATTTTTTTATTTAACTCCTTTAGTAAACCAGGGGTCTCCATCTCAAACATCTGCCTGAGTCAGGAAAGTGAGTGGGGTGAAATTCAGAGTGTATACAATGCCTAAAGACATAAACAGAATAAATTTTAAAACAACTGAATAAAACAAACCTTCCTGTCCAATTTGGCCATGGACTATGTTACTCAACTTCATAGCTCCAGCGTCATCTCAGAGAATGAGTACTTAATAAGTTATTTGTTGAATTATCTCAGAGAAACAACTCTGCAAATTTAGATACGCTGACACCTGGTGATGGGAAGAGGGATTGTTTATGACTACAAAATGGAAGCCATCAAAAATCTTTTTAAATGTCTGCATTGACCAAGAACTTAGATGCCGGAAGTGCTTCACATACAGGACCTTGTGTAATTCTCAGAAAAACTCCAAAAATTAAGTGCCCCCATCACCCCGTTTAAAATTAATGAAAACCGGTTTTCAGTTATGAAACTGCCAAGGTCATAAAAAGGAGGACTACGATTTGGTTGGGATTCTGTCTGAACCCTGAGCTTTAGACTTGTGTGTGTGTGTGTGTGTGTGTGTGTGTGTATACATATATGAGAGTTCCAAAAACAAAGTTGTTTAATGAACATTTTCAATATAATGCAATACAGAGACACAGGAAAGCAGGATATTGAAACTCTCATATGATATTTGAACCAAATATTTCTTTGATTATTTTTTTAGATAAAACTATCCATTTTTTATAACTGGCTACTTGATCCTTATAACACCGTCTAACACTTATCACAGAATCAAAAATCCTCCAAGAAGTTGGTTTTAAACTCTCAAGCAGACTTATTTCATGCCACAGTGGAAAGAAGAATGAGGCTGATAGAGGTAGAGCATTTCATTACTTATCTGATTTTTTCTTCTAGATTAAAATTGAAATGTTGGTCTTCCAGACACCTTCTTCCTGCTAAGCATCTGTTTAGTCATGGTCGATGTGCCTTTCCTTGGGTCTCTCTCCTTATAGACTCTTAATAGAAGAGTTATTTTTTATTCCAGAGTTCACATCCATTGGTGGACTTCTGTCACTCTCCATTTTCCTCCTCCTTGCCGCTACTTAATGAACAGACATTGGCAATTTAACAAGTCTTCTTATTTTCCGAGCTCCCTCTAATGAACAGTTTCCCCCAGATATCAGAAAGGGAGGCAGTATAACATCACAAGCATGAATATAGACTTTTGAGTCAGGCAGAACTGAGATTTAACTCCGATTCTCATTATTTTCTAATTGTGCAACCTTGGATAACTCAGTTTCCTCATCTAAAAAATGAGATGATACTGTCTCATGCAACTGTTGTAAAGATCAAACAAAAATCAGATAATTCTAGTAAAGTTCTCAACAGAACATCTGTCCTGTATGGTTAAAGAACTGTAGGCTTTTTTAAATAAGCAGGAATAGTAATTTCACAATTTAAAAAAAATAACTTTTGAGCTTTGAGCTTTGACCAAAATATTTAGTTTTTTGTATGTTTTGCCTTGGCCATGAAGGTACAAAACCCCTGCCTGTCATTGAAAGCACCCTGATCTTACTCTTAGCTGGTCATGAAGATCTCAGGAGGCCAAATGATGGTGCAAACAGTTCTTGACTGCTACCTGCAGCATGCCTTCATTTGTATAATCATCACTTTCCCCTAACCCACAAATACCCTTCTTTCTATCCTGCAGCTGCTCCTAATGTGGAAGTTGGCATTTATGCCTTCATAGGCCTATACTCTAATTCATACATTTATCTCAAGTCTTCATGCCCTTGGGTGTGGAGCAAAGACAAGCTATATCCTTTCCTTGCTAAGATGCACAATGCTCACTCCTAACGTCTAAGTCATAGTATGCTTTAAATGCCCCTGGCCCACCATGACACAGAAGCTCATTTTTTTTATTACAACTGTGTTTAGGAAGCATGGCCCTTCTTTAGTTTCCTAAACATTTTCAGAATCCCCCCCTCTCCACTATCCACATAAACAATTTTGATTCCTGTTTGGCATTCTGGAAAACAGCAAGAGAATATACTTAAGAGTATGATTCTAGTAATAAAAGACATGGATTTATGTTTTGCCCTATACCCCAGATGTCTCAGTTTAAAAAAAATCAACCCACCTGAAGCGCACCCATGAGAAGCTATTTTGAATTAGGGTAAGGCCCTGAAAGTTTTGGGTGGGTACAGAGTTTGGGAACAAGCTGGATTTTACCACCATTTACCCCCTTGCGAAATTATGTGCAACCAAGTTGAAAATAATACATTATTTACTTTGGGGAAAGAAATAAGATAATAGTACCTAGTAAACACTCACATAGTCATTTATTTTACAATTTTTATGCATAAGACACAACACTGCCAGGACCATATTCTCTAATCTCTAATCTTGTTCCTCCATTTCATTAACCAACAAATATTGAAGACTTTCATGTAGTTGGTATATTGGTTGAGGTTCTTCAGACAGACATAAGCAATAGGGCAGGGGGCAAAGAGGTGTTTTATTCGAGGGATTAGTTCACATGACTGCAGAGACTGGGAAGTCCGTGATAGGCCTTCTGCAATCTGGGGAGCCAGTGTAGCTGGTAGAGTGGCTCAGCCCAATTCCATAGGCCTCAGAACTAGGGAAGCCAATAATGCAACCTTCATCCTGAGACCAAAGGCCCGAGAACTCAGAAAGCTGATGAAAGTCCTGGACTTTGAAGGCCAGAGTACCCAGGGTTCTGATCTCCAAATGCAGGAGATTTGCCAGTTATGGAAGAAGAGAAAGAACTCCCTTTTACTCCACAAGTTTGTTCTACCCAAGCCCTAGCGGATTGGATGGTGTCTGCCCACCTGGGTGAGTGCAGATCTTCCTACTCAGTCTACTAATTTAAATGCCAGTCTCTTCCAAAATACCCTCATGGAAATATCCAGAAATAATACTTTACTAGTTCTCTATCCTTTAATCCACTCAAGTTCACACACAAACATTAATCATCACAGATGGAATGTTCTCTTTATCAACTCATTTGAAAAACTCATTGAAAATGCGCTTAATGTTACGAATGAATGATGGAATGAATTACAGAAAGTCTTCAGTGGAGAATGGATGAGGAGTACTATCTCCATCACTTTCTGGACAGCACCAAATAACTTGACATTTTGAAAAGAAAATCATCTAGAGATTATTCAATGATTTCTGAAAAATATGTTGAACAAAAGGTTTTTAGTATGAGTTAAATATTATATGAAGTTGAAAATTACTATTGCTTTTTAGGTATCATTGGGATTATTCAGGAAAATATTTTGGGGATATTCATGTTGAAAATTTTAAGAATGAAGTGTCATAACATCATTAATTTACTTTAATATAGTTGAGCAATAATGTATATGTCAATAAAAATTTATATAAGTAATTCAGCTGAGAGATGGGCAAATATGGGGAAAAAGTTAATATTTGTTGTGATGATTAATTTTATGTGTCAATTTGATGGGACTAAGACATGCTCAGATAGCCAGAAATACATTATTTCTAGTGTATTTGTGAAGATGTTTCTGGAAGAGATGAGAGAGATGAGAAACTGAGGGAAGAACACAAGCCCTCAATGATGTGAGCACATCGTCGAGTCTGCTGAGGAAGGATGAACGTACCTCCTTGAGCTGAGACATCCCTTTTCTCCTACCTTTGGACCCAGGGATTTACACCGACACTCTGTACCCACCTCCACTTTTACCAGATTCTCAAGAGAACCACACCATTGGCTCCCTGGTTCTCAGGTCCTCCGATTAAACCAGAATTGCATGCTCAGCATACCTGGTTCTTCTCGTTTTGCAGATGGTGGATGGTATATCGTGGGATTTCTTGGTTTCCATAATTGCATAAGTTGTCATAATAAAGCTTCTTTTATAGCTCTCTATCTGCCGTGTTGGCTCTGGAGAACCTTGACTAATACATTTGTTGACTAGGTGATGAATATGTGCCTGTTGCCTGTAGTAGCTTTTCTATGTTTGAAGATTCTCATTACACAGGAAAACGTAGAAAATTAAGGGACAAATGACTAACAAAAAGAAAAAGAAAGAAACCAGTTCTTGGTATCCACCTTGCTTAGGAAATGTTTAATAAATTTTAGTCAGTTTGATTAGGTACACAGAGAAATCAAATGCTGTATCAGTCAAAAAACAAAATATTTTCACTGATGAATTTTCATAAACATCCAAAATAGGTAACACTGACCAGATTGTCTCTATTATTACTTGGTTATTATTGACTTCATTCTTCTCAGAAAGAACTTACCCTCAGAATTTTTTTTTAATTTATCAATTTGATGCATTATTATCTGCACTACACTATTTGGTTTAGTTTACTTTTATATTTGATTCTTAGACAACATTGCTACTTACTTTCATAATTTCTATTTATTGATGTGACTTTCCTTTTCCATCTACAGGAGTTTCCTTCTCAAATAAATTTATTTAAGTCAAAAACAGCAAGTGAGCTTAAAAATACTGGCAAAAATTAGGAAGGTGATATTTGAGTGGTTTAAAATTGAAAAATACGGTGTTTTAAAAAGGGAAAGAAAAAAATACAATTAAAATGAGTTTTAACAAGTCATGTTCCATTAAACGTTAGTCCCAAAACATGCTCACAGAAAAAAAAAAAAAAAAGATTTTCAGTAAAATGAGTCTGGGAAATATACCGCATAGTCCTCTAAGTGATTCAAAATGCACATTAGCAAATTAAAAGCTTGGAGCCACTCTGCAATAAAGAAACTTAATTTAATTTTAAGTCAGCAGTTCCCAAATTTATTTGGTCAGAAAAAAAAAAACAGATATTTTCCCTTATATACAACTATTAACATTGAAACCCATTTTGGAAAACATTGGTTGCAAAATGTCCTACTTAGGTTGGCACGGATGAAGGACTAGATACCACCAGGGAACTGCTTACCTCCCTCTCTCCCTCCTGGGTCCTTTCAGAGCTCAGGGAGCAGTTAAACTGACAGAACACTAGGAGCAGCTAATGCAGAAGAGAGAAGAACCAAATATGAGTGAGAGGTTGACTAGCCTTCAGCTGGAATCCAGGGAATCCAGTGGTTAACCCTGTCTAAGCATCTGGGAGGGGAAACTTTCAGGGACAAAAGTAGCTCAGAAAAATTCTGGTTCAAGTTTTAGGAGTTTTGTTTGCTTTTATAATGTATTCTAGAGATTAACCTTCAAATGGGGATGATCATTTTAGTCTCTGACATCTGCCTGCTTTTTGCTGTGTGCTCAACAATACTCTAGGTAATGACAACTCGTGGCCAAAAGCTGAAAAAGGTGCTTCGTGAAATTAAAAAAGGCGTTTTAAAGCATACTTTTCAATATCTGGTGAAAGTTTGTTCAAATCTGCCTATTTTGAAAAGAGATGCTTTTAATATCAAAAGGCTCAAAATTTAGAAAGGGAATACACGAGTGAAATGAGGAGAACTGCTATCTTATCTGGGAATATGTTCATTTTTATAGACACAAAATGCAAAGGAAGGCTTGGAAAGGAGTTTCACCTATAAAATCTGAAATGGCAAAGACCATGACTTTGGGTTAGAGACCCGGAGCCTCTTCAGACTGCTAGCATTCAACTACAAAGAACTTAACAAATCTCTGGAATAAAGAAGCTGAATAACTATGGAGGCAAATTTTGGGTTGAAGGTCTAAGGGGCAACACCTATGCATCAACATATAACATGCACATTGCAAATACCAGCCTCTAATTCTGTCACAGATATCATTTTGTCCATTTCCCTCAATATTTCTCAATATGATACTCCTGAAAGATCTTATATTTTTCCATTGTGTTAGCAGGAAAAAGGAAATACTATCATTTGAGAAATTCAAGCTGATTCACTGCAGTAGACAACAGCTAAATAAATGAGGAGGAAAGGCAATATTTTTCCAAAACACAGACATTTTAAAAACCCAAAGGATAGAAGAGAAAAAAATTCTAGGTTTCTCTTGGTTTTCTAAATGTGAATGTTCTAGAGAAGACCATACTATGAATCAGTGACAATGTGAAAACCAGCAATGTCAATAACTTTCAGGAATCAGGAGTCCTATGGAATGCCTCTTACCCCATAACATATTCCCAGATACTGGCTCTTCCACTAACTAACCAGACCTGTCTCCTCCTGGAGGAAGCACAAAGGCAGGAATGGCTGCAGTGAACTTGGTTGCAGCAGTGACGTGGCAAATGACATAGTAACAACACAGTCTGGCTTCAGGGCCCACAGACTGCATCATCCATGCCCAACTTCACCTGGGAGTGAACTCAAGTAAAGAAAACACAAGTACAGTTCAAAGGAAGCCAAACAACCCTACAGATCTTTTTTTTTTTCCAAATAAACCACCATTTAATGACATTTTGCAATCAATAAAGTTCTTCTAATTAAATAATACACAATACCTACTTCTAGTCCAAATAGAGAAGAACTGAAATTTTACATATCTTAAACATGTGTTTAAAAGATTTTTCAAAATTTCAGAGTATAATTAACTAGTTCCATGACAAAAATAATCTATATCCATCTTCAATAGAAATTATACATAAATTATGAGATGATTATATAAAGAATACCATGTGGCAATGAAAAATAAAAGCAAGCTATCACTAAATGTATATATATTTTAATTTTTAAAAATGACAGTGGAATGCATTACAATTCTTACTACATATACAGCACAATTTTTCATATCTCTGGCTGCATATAAAGTAGGTTGACACCAATTCATGTCTTCATACATGTACTTTGGATAATGATGTCCATCACATTCCACCATCCTTGATAACCCCCTGCCCCCTCCCTTCTCTTTCCACCCCTCTGCCCTATAACATAATGCTAAGTGAAGTTAGCCAATCCCAAAGAAAAACCCAAATGCTAAATGTTTTCTCTGATATAAGGAGGCTAATTCATGGTGGGGTAGGGAGGGGGAGCATGGGAGGAATAGACGAACTCTAGAACCCTACAGATCTTTTGGAATGAACTGGGTCTATGAGGCAAAGTCTCTGTCACATCTTTTAAAATAGTTCACCCTCTTTCATTACATAGGTGGAAAAATGAAGGGAGAACATTTCATTTCATTTTATGAGGACTCCTAAACTTGGACAGACTTCTCTTCCATGTCACTGTCTTCTGTAAGCACCACCAGCCAAATGGCTTAATCCTTTCTGCTTTACCTAATGGCAGAGAGAAAGCAGTTAATGCACAGCTGAAAGAACACTGACTCCCAAATGCAATTGCTCTGACGTGGACTCTCCATGATTTTTCTTACATTCTACAAGCACTGTACACCAGAGACAGAGGACATGGACACAGAGCTTCTCTGTAGGGCAGGAAATAATCTACCTGTCTCCACTATCCTATGGTAGACATTAGCAGCTTTCTGGGTATAGTGTGCCTTCAAGTGAATATTGGACTGTGTGAACCTCCAAGGAACATTTGGTCTGCATCATGGACCCTTTTATTCTAACCCCTTGGGTTATGGTAACACCTTTAAGCACTTGCCTAAGAGTATAGAGTCTGAGTCCTCAGAGCCAGGGAAAGAAGAGATTTCACTCTTTGGGTCATGCCTTGGGGAACTTTCAGCCAAAGACTTAAAGCAGGTGTCTTTATCCCAGACTGAATCTGGGATTGGAAAAATCTGGTCAACTGATGGGTCTTAACTGAAATCATGAGGGCTTTTTCAGCAAGCCCATCTCTCCAAAACTATCAAATCACACACAATGATTAGGAAAACAGAGGAGAGTTTTGTTTTATTTTGTTTATGCCTTTATTTCCAGAATCCATTATCTCTATCTGAATGGCTTAAGAACAAATACAAATTAAGTATCAGAGGCTTAATTCTTCCTGTTGGAAATAAAGAAAGAGACTACTCCCACTGCCCCTTTCTTAGAACATTTACTTTAGGGAAAAAAAAAAAAGTTCTTTCTCTGTCTCCTTGAAATATAGATGTAAATCTTTCTGGAAACAAAATAAGGATTTTACTTGCTTCATGGTGTGGGAAGCCCTGGGAGTATATTTTTAGAGTGTTAATATGAAGGTGGAATCTGTCTCCCAGGTTGCATCAGAGCTGTGGGAGTCTTGCCCCAAGATGTAAAACTACCCGCAGCCCTAAAGATATGAGGAGACTGTCCTCAGGATAAAGTCAGTTAATAATGCAGGTGGTTACCCAATTACCGGGTGAATTTATGATGAACTATGCCTGGTAAATAGGGCTGTGCAGTTGCCTGACTGAAGGACTGTGATTGTTTATCTTGTAAATATGCCTGTAATGCATAGTATCAGCTTGGCCATATAAAAGTTTGAGATTTCATTCAGTCTGTACCATCTCTAAGCAGATTGCCCACGGTGTATATCACATTCAGGTTTAAAACTTATTCAATTATAAAACTGTTAATCTGTTTCCTCCATTGGTGGAGGGCTGTCTGGTTTCAAATATTTTGTTCTTAATTTTCCCAACACTGTGTGTTCTAGATCAGGAGTTCTTAAACAGTGTTCTCTAGATGTGTCTGGCAGACTTTTGGAGGAAACAAAAGGACAAAGGGGACTTCAGAGGGAGTGACCTGTGAACATTGTACCTTAATCCACCAGAGAGTTTTCTCCTTGATATGTGTTGATATGTTGGTGTTTTAGGAAATTTTTGCCTAACAGCAGAGTTCCTCTAGTAAATAATAATAACATTTGAAAATCAATTATCTATTCTATACCAGACTTTTCATTATTTATTGCCTTCCAGGAATAAAAATCCTTGAGGGCTAATACTTTGTCTAGGTGTCCACTGCTAACTTTCTAAAAGCTTGATAGAGTCCCCCAAACAGTAGTTTGCATAATTAGCATGTGTTGGATTAATAAATGACCATAGATCATGCATAGTATGTGTCAGAAAAGGATCACAGAATAGCACATGGTTTTATAGGAGAATTGTCTTGGACATACATGTTTCATGTATGTCTGTAGCCTCCTGAGGCCGCCTGGGGCCCAACAGATGCATGTGCACAGGGCCATAAAGGGTGGCGGTAGTAGCACAGGGGAGCATACAGGAGCACTGTGGAGTAATTGGAAGCAGGCTCTCTGGACAAGACAGTCTGAATTCAGACATTGTCTCTAATTGGCTAGCTGCATCACCTAAAGCAAGTCTTTATCTCATGTGGCTCAACTATTCATCTGTAGAATAGGAGTAACAGTATTGTTTAATTCTAATCTCATCCTTATACCTGAGTTTGAGGGGCCCCTGCCCTGTGTCCTGTGCTTTAAAGGACCCTATAGGTTACAAACACAACATTTATCATTTTTTAAAAAACACAGACACCTCTCCTACTGGGAGATCCTGTGCTCAGCCTGGGCACAGTATGATCCATAGTTCTAAACATCCTCAACTATATGATTAAAATCAGAAAAACTCTGCTTCACACCCATGCTCCTGAAATAAGAGGTTAAAGAAATTATTCAAGATGCCTGCAATAGTGCTTGACCTTTGTTAGCTATTATCGTCATTATCCTTGAAGCCAGAAGTTCTTTCTTTGCTCTACTCAGACTTTTGACTCTAAGAGACCTGTTAAAAACATTTAAATTCTGGATCCGCACAGTGGAGGACCAGACCCTGAACTCCAGTGACCTCTTCCGAGGCATGGGCACCACCCCAGTGGACCCAAAGAAATGAATCATTCACATCCACAACCTTTTTTGCTCATCTCCCCAATTTTAATATGTTGAAATTAGGAGAAACAGACTTGAGAACTCAATTGATCAAATTAATCAGGCTGTGCTTTAAAAGGTACATTTTACATATTTAATGAAATCACAGGAAAACTCCAAGTAAGAAAAAAAAATTGCTAATACTTATAGAGTGTTTACTTTGCAACAGAGTGCCAAATACTTTATAAACATTATCTCAACTAAGTCTCTCGGCAATATCTTCCAGCTGAGGAAGAACATAAGCCCTTTGCCCAAGGTCACGGGGCTTGGAAGTGTCAGGACCTGGATGTGCTTTATGGTAGAGAAAGCAGCGTGTTCTTCCATGAAAGTTTCTAATTTGGTTATCTTCATGCTCTTCTAAATAAGTCACCTTTTTTTATTTACTTGAGAAAAACTATTATGATTTAATTAAACAATAAATTGGCAATTTACCTCTTTCACTAACATTAGGGACACAGGGACTGAGGCACTTCTAGAGATAGTCAATGATCTTTGGTAATTCCTACATGATCAATAACGCAGTGCCTCAAACAAATGGGAGAAGAAATAAATTCTAATTGAAAAATAAAACTTAAATCATATAAACTGTCTCTTAGTTCTGAAAAACCCTCAAATTGCTCTGCCAAAGTTAAGAGCAACTCAGAAATATGGACACTCAATTTTTAAAAATTTGTATGATATAAATCATATTCTTCCTTTTTTGTTTTCCTAAAATCCAATCATTTTTTTGATGTTCACAACCTCAAAAAAAATGATGAATTTGCAGATTGTATGTTTTTACCTAGAACATGACCTAATTCATTGACAGTGCTAAAGAATGAAAGTCGTTAACCTGAAATTGGAAGGATGGAATAGCAAATGAAAGGTTAAAAGCATAAATAAACCATCTTTCTTTCTATCAGAGCATCAGTTTCATCAGAGATGTACAGAGCCCTTCAGATCTGTCCTAGCTGTCAGAAAAAAAAATATCATTTTTTTCAAATCCCAATCTTCCAGAATCAAAAATGTCGCCTCATCTATAAATACCCCTGATCTCTAATAACTTTCAATCCCACTCCCAGTTCCTGGTAAGGTCAAGGTGGTTGCTTCTTCCTCAGCCTCCAGAAGAACTTAAATCTACATCCCAGATATGTAATAGCCTTGTTACAAATATCATTGAGTTATTGGGGAATTGATTTTGATCCAATTTAATACTCTCTTAACACAACTTTATCAAATTGAGCATTTTAAAAGAGGAAAATGGATAGAGTAAAAGGCAACCCCAATTCATCATCTCTCTCATTCTTCTTCTCTAGTGTCAGGACAGGATCTACCAATGATCCAGTTTTTCTGTTCTTTAAGATGAAGATGGTGAGGGATGTGGCCTCCCTGAATTGTGATCAGGGCAAGTTGGGCACACACTGGTAAGAGGAAAGATGGAAGAATGAAGTTAAGTCTTCATTCTAAGAATGGAGGAAACAAGGAGTCCCTTTCTGCCACTGTTTGTTCTGAGCCTTAGTCACCCTATTAGTGAGTGAGGAAGACACGCTGTGTAACAGCCAGTGTTCACTGAGTAGTCTCTGTGTCATGTCCTGATCTAAATTCTCATTCGTATTGTCTCAGTTAAGCCTTATAAACAACTCTATGAGACTGCTCTTATTATAAATCCATCGGACAATGACAACAATAAAGAACAAAGAATTTAAAAACTCATCCTAGGTCATATAACCACTTAGTGAGACAACTAGGATTGGAGCCCTGGGGATCTGGCTCCGCAGGTGGCCTTTTGAACTCTACACTGAGTGGGTGGTTCCTTCCAGAAAAGGCGACTTGAAAGTATACAAATAATGTCCTCTGCTGTGGTTTTAGATCTTGCAATGATTTCCTCCATATCTTCTATCATCACCAGGCATCTATGGTTTGCCTGCTGATGTTAGTCTGTGCTTTGCCCTGCTGACATCTCCCCCACTTGGTCCATTCTTGCTCACTGACTGCATCTGTGGTTGTCATTGCTAGCCGCAGATAATCTGCAAACACACATCCATTAGAATTCAGTACTATCTCAGACTGTTATCCAAAGAAACCTATTCGCCACCAGGAAGTTGCTATATTCCAAAAGGATAAAGACCTTCCAGGGTCCTTTTATTTGGAGGATAAGTTTCTTTCCCTAGATAGGAAAAGTCCGCTAACACCTGAATTTTTTCCCATATGGTTCAAATATTTGAAACTGCTTTGCAACCCAAATCGCCTCTTACCCCAAGGCAAAAGCAAGATTAGTCAAAGAGCTAATTATGCAGATTTTTCTATTAGATTTCTTCAGCCTAACAGATTCTGAAAGCACTTGTCTATCTACTGTAGAGAAAACATTGATTTCCATGGTTAGAAACCCACTGGGCAGAAATTTCAGATCAGGCCCCACTGTGTTACACGTGGAATTGAATAATTATGCTGGCTGGAGCGACCATCTCAAAGTTCTAATCCAAAGCTGTCTATTGCTGTTTTATTATAGCCTTGCAGCTATCTTCCCCCTAAGCCACTGGCCCACCAGCAGAAGCAGAGTATGCCAGTAACAGAACAGAGTTCTCACGGGTTTAATTGGCTTCCTCTCCACTTGCTAGTGGGAAGATGGGCTGGTAAAACATTCGCGTGGGTTGGAATGCTTTTATGCATAATTATGAAGCAGCAACAACCCCAGGGTCTGTTTCTTTCCAGTGTTAAGAAACAGATTTTTAAAATCTCAGTAAGTGTTTTAAAGTTAATGGACACAGATTTGAAAGACCCCTTTGTACTCAAAATCTAAATTGTGCAAATAAAAGGGTAACATATGAAAAGAAGAGGCTGCAGGGGGGAGAAGCTTAAGACCAGCCACAGAGCCAAGGTCACTATGGATGTACTTTTCACTTTTCACCTGAATCTTCACCTCCCCTAACCAGCTGATTAAGAATGCATGATTATAGCCCAAGTTCCACCATAAACTAGTTATATGATTTTTGAAAAAAAAAATCACCTAACAGCCTGACATTTATTTATCAAAAATGAAGGAGGTGACACAAATAATCTCAAAGATGCCATTCACCTAAAAACAGGGATTTGCATCCATAACTACTATTGAACCCTGATTTCAACAGATTAACTATGTGACTATGATTGAGTACAACATCTCCAAGCCTCGGTGTTTTTATCTGTGAAATAGGCACCAATATATCAGTCTTACATATTATGATAAATAATGAATTAAATAATGCACATATATGGATTAGTACAGTGGTTCTCACTAGGAGTACTTTTGTTTGCCTTCCCTAGGAGATACTCAGCAGTATCTGGGAATATATTTTTAGTTGCTACAATTGGATGGTACTAGCGTTTAATCAATAGAGGCAAGGAAACTGCACAGCATCCGCATACACAGAATAGGTTCCACAACAAAATGCCAATCTTGCAGAGGTTGGGAATCCTGGACATAACATGGGGCTCACTGTAAGCATTCAATAAACCAAAGTGATAGTAGTTACATTGGCCCCAGAGACCACCATATTAAAAAAGCTTGGGGCTTGTAAACATTATATACAGACACATTTTTCCTGGCCGGGGGGGGGG
>NW_025999945.1:6955488-7003416 GCF_001458135.2 Marmota marmota marmota | reverse complement strand
GGGGGGGGGGGGGGGGGGTCTTGGTTCTTCTTTCAAGGCTCTCCCCCTATCAGATCAGAAAGGATATAGGCCTGGCATGAGGCCTATGTATTTATACTCAAATCTTCAAGACTCCAAAAGAAGGCTTATCTCATATCCCAAGTCCAACTTCAGCCAAATAATATAAGGTTCTGGAATTTTCCACTATTCTATCAACCTAATCAAAAGGATTCCAAACCTAATTAATTTGCACTAAAATTCCTCCCTTTTCCAAATTTATAATCTACTGTAGGTCAACCATAAATCATTTATTCTAAAAAGTTCTATGCAGTAATTACTCCTTTCCAATCCAGTGCACTAAATTAGATTATAATTATTAGTCACACTTGCAGCTTTTATTTAGACTCCAGCTCTAGCCAACACAAAACAAATGTTTGGAATGATTATAAGTACTCTCTTTCTCTTTAACTTGACAGACTTTTTTATTTTACATTCAATAGATATCATTATATAAAATTTGGGTTTGCTTGACATGATGTAGATTACAAGAATGAACAACCTAGAAAACAGCAACCCATACGGGTGCATAATCCCCATGGACTTGGCGGTCAGGAGAAGCTAATGTCATGTGAAGGGCAGTAAGAGGTCAATGGGACCTAGATTACCATTCCCATATGCCTGAAAGACCATCTGAAAAGCTCATGTTTTCCTTTGTGGTCTACGAAGAAAGGTAGGCCCACTAGACTTTAATCTCCAATAAGAAGCATAGCATAGCAAATAAACTTTAAAGTCCAATTTTATAGGTTCATTCAAGAGCTCTAAATTGGCTCATCTACAAAGCTTCAAGAAGGCCATTCTCTAAAATTCAACTTCTCATCTGAAAATTGCATTTTATGATAATACTTACTATGCATATCACATAGTTGTGCTGAGAGTGAAATATAATTGTGGACCTAGGAAGGGCTTAATGAATACTGTCCATTACTTTGCTACTATTATGGCAAGGCTTGTGCCTGTTCTATTTACCACCATAGACTTAGTGGCCAGCACATCTCTTATTTGAAGGGATTTGGGGCTTAATGAACTGTTCCTGGTGGAGATGACTGACCAACAGATGACCTTGGGCAAAATTCAGCCACTCTGAACCTCAACATATTAATGTACCCAGGGAGAGTGTTGCTAAGAGAACTAAATGACATCATGTTATGTCAATACTCGACACAAAGAATTTGTTCAATGAATATTGGCTGTTATCATTAAAATTACTACCATTATTCGTAGTGTGTACCTATAACACAACTCTTCATTCTAAACTTTGGTTTCCTTATCTAAAAAAATTAGACATCATCTATTAGCCAGATTTTCATTGCTGTGACAAAGGCCTGAGAAAAGAACAACCAACAAGAATATGCTACTTTGTTCATCCATTCAATAAACACTTATTGTGGGCCTACTATGTACCAGGAATTGTTTCATATTCTTGGAAGATGGCACTGTGGTGGAAATTTCACTTTAAGTAGTTCAACTGAAGTTTTGTTAACCGAACAAAGATCTTTGCGATAGAACTTGCTTCTTAATGGAAAGATACATGATGGAAATCAAAAATAAGCAAACTTATTATGTAGAAAGGATTAGACTCATTGAAGAAGTAAAGTATGGCAGGCAGAAGAGGATCAGGAGTGTCTGTGGGCCTGATTTTAAATAGGATAGTCAGGGCGACTTTCACTGAGATAACTTTTAAGGAATGGCTAAAGGAACAATACAATCCTGTGCTCTCTTGGGAACAAATCCCCTTTGCCACTGTGTCTGAGTGTCTGACTATTCAAGGCATCCTTCTAAATCTCTGCATCCAAGCAGCCCAGAGCATCACTATCTGCTCTCATGTGTCTAGACATAATTTTCCCTCCATCAAGATAAGATCACCATCCTGAAGCTGTTCCATATAAAAAGCATCATATAAACCCCAGTGCTGCTGAAGAGTCACGTCCTCCAATTTGTCAGGATAAAGTGAGCCTTTCAGATGGTCAGGTCTCCTTCTCAGGCTCCTTGGATGGAATCATGTACTGCTCGCAATGCAAAACTGGCACTGGCAAGGATCCAGGAGGATACTCATAATGCATTTCTCTTCTGAAAACCACTAGAAAGACTCCAGCTCCTATAATAAGATGGTTGGGTGGTAGAATGCCCTGATGGGCAAGAGTTTACCTTCTAGGATGAGGCCTGAGCCCATTCTCCTCCAACCACATCAGCCACTGAGTAGACCTATACCAGGTGACCATTATCCCAGAGATCTCCCCTGGGCCTCTGCAAGAATGAATGCATATGATTCTCTGGGGGATCAATGAGAGAAAGATCCTCTATCCCTCCCCTGAAGGGGATGTCAGCCACTGCTATTGCTTTAACGAAACATGGAGTTCAAAGAAAAAAAAAGCATCTGAAATCAAAACCAGAAAGCAGCAAAGCCAGATATACATCCCAATCTACAACCCTCCTGCTGAATTGATACTGTTTCATGACTGCCCACTTTGATACCAGAAAGATAATCGGCAGAAACCTCCACACAGAACTCCTCGATCACAGCCTGAGAAATGAAAAAATTAGATCTCAAAAAAGAAATATTTCTCCACCCTACTAATGTTGCTTATATGTAAATATTTAGAAGAGACATCTATAAAAATATATATGTCTGGGTCATTGCCACCGAGGAATAAGGTAGAGATCAAACATCTAGCCATTGAATTAATTTAATCAGGACCAAAAAAAAATAACAAGTCAAGTCCCTAAAGAATTAATTATGCTTCCTTAGTGGGTAATTAAGACAGTGTTTAAACAATTTAAACTCAATCTTACATATTTACATAAATGCTTTAATCCTCTGTTTTTCAGTCACACTATGGCTGGAGAGTTTTTTTTTTAAGTGGGTTGGATTCTTCAGTCATCCAACTCAGTATTTTTCATACACAAGACCTAAAGTTTCCAAGTATTTTCAATGTAATTTCAATTTGAATTACAGAATTCCAGATAAATTCTGCATGTATTTAAATAATTGAGCTTTGGATTTCCTGTTACTCTATAATTCATAACAAATCTATTGGGAATTTTTCAGTTTGAAGAAGGTACATTTTAGCTTTTTTTTTGTCTTTTAAAGAAAATAAAATATTTTCTTTTAATTGAACTATTCTTTTAAACTAATGCAAACATATGGTTTTAACATCAACTAGAAGAATAATGACTATATTAGTCAGTTTTCCATTGCTACAATGAAATAACTGAGGCAGCTAACTTTATAAAGTGTTAAATGCCGCAGTCTGGCTGGGCACAAAATCACGAGCCACCACACACCTTATAGATTCAAACAGCAACTCTTTATTCTCGAACTGTCACTGGCACTTTACACACACGTTCTGGGCAAATCCACGTTCCGGGCCAAATCCCAAATACTCTCTGAATCCCGTGAGAACTCAACGGGAACTCAAGGAGCAGGCGTGCCTGAGGCAGCAGGATACGCCCTAATCCCAGCAGGATACACCCTAAACCTGGATCCACCCTGGTCCTTGAGCAAGGTCACCTTACATGCAATGTCACCGCAAATGACCTGGGTAATGCCATGCGTCATTCCTACTTGGCAATGGCTCTCAGCAGTTAAAGGCTAAAAGTCCATACAACATAGCATAGGTTTAGCTTCCACCCTTTGGCAATATCATCTCATACAATCATTTATTACATGAGTAGCAATGGTGGCTGAGAGCAAGAGCAAGCAATTATGTCTTGAACCAGTAGCAAAAAAAGAGACTGGAGTCTTCCATCATCTTCTAAAACCACCACCCTGGGGACCAGGCCTTTGCATATGGACCTTCAGGTAAAACTCAATATTCAAATGATAGCAATTATCACAGCATTTTTCTTTTTTGAAATGTTTCCAAATTAACATCACCTAGGATAGGCTTGGAAATAACCTAGTCTAGAAGTTCTTATCTTCTTTGTTGTCAAATACCCGTTTTAAGAATATTGTAGATGTTATGAATCCTGTCCCAAGAAAATCTATGTACAGATAATTTGAGGGGATTAACAGATTAGGATAGGAGCTCTGGAAAATCTACATTTAAAAACATGTACTCCAGATCAAAACTTTAATTTTATCTTAGGTGCTGAGGATTAAACCCAGGTCCTAGTGAATGCTGTATGTGTACTATGCCACTGAGTCACACACCCAGTATCCTTCTCTTTTTAAAAAAAAAAACATCTGTGGCTCAGAAAAAGAAAGTAATATTCAAAGTCAAACCAGTAATTAAAATGAGAAAGCAAGATTAGCCTCAGCTAATTCCCAGAATCTGTAAACTTCCTACTATGACACATTGTTTCTCTGAGGAGAAATGGCAAAGGATGATTTCTCATAATTCTCTTGCATTCTCACAAGTTTTACTCCACTCTAGAAGCACATAGAACGGTATTTTCCATGTTAACATACCATAGGATAGTTCGAGCATACGGGAAAAAAAGGAGCTTATTGGTTAATTTCCTTTTCTTAGAGATTTATAAAGAATCTCAACATACAAAAGGCTCTGAAATGGTCCTGCCTTCATTCTTCCCACACAGGCCTAGAATAGATGCCATTCCACTTTACAGCAGCTTTATTTATATAATAAATGATCACAAAATTGAACAGGTGAAAACAACTTTTCCTGACTATGGTTCTGTGGGCTGACTGGGTTCAGTTGGGTAAAATTTTCTTGGGACTTGTCATATTCCTGCAGTCAGATAGCAGCAAGGGCCGGAGTCATATGAAGACTTGAATGGGGCTGGAGGTCCAAAATTATATACTTACTTGGCCAGAAGTTGATGCTCATTGGCAGCTGGAAGCTAATCCAGAGCTGTCAACCAGGGTATCTAGTTGCAGTTTCTCTAATTTACTTGAACTTCTCATAAGACAGTGGCTGAGATCTTAGAACCTCCCAAGAGATCCAGCGGGAAACTGCAAGGTTTCTTAAGACCTAGATTTAGAAATCCCAGAACGTCACTTCCACTACATTCTATTGGTCAAGCAAGTCATTAAGGCAGCCTATATCCAGACAGAGGGGAATGAGATCCCACCCCTTAATGAAGGAGCACTAAAGAACTTGTAACATTTGATTTGATACCTATCAAAACATTTGTTGAGACTGGGGTTGTAGCTCAGTGGTAGCATGTGTAAGGCACTGGGTTATATTCTCAGCATTGCATATTAATAAATGAGTAAAATAAAGAGATCCATTAACAGATAGTATTTTGTATTATACCACCTGTTTACTAGAATGCCTCTCATTAAATTATAATTTGAATGTGGGTAGCATCAGTGTCTCATTGCTGAACCCTAGTACATCAGACATCATCAGACATCATCAATGTCTCATTGCTGTACCCTAGTTGGAAACAATCAGTTTGTGAGTGAATGAATGAAGTAATAAGTGAGAGTATGGCACTGAGTGGAATGAGAGAGTAGGATTATCTTTAAGAAGATTAATTATGAAAAGACTATATAGATTTATGAGGTCTTTTTTAAAAAAGAAATTGTATTCATCAATGAAATATACTTGAGCATGTTCACATACAGAAAGAAAAGAGCCTCTTGAAAGCAGATAAAATTATAAGGAGAACAGACGGTGAATAGGATCAAGTTCCTTATGAGATCAAAAAGAACATGATCCATGGCACGGCAGAGGGATTGACATCTCCACTTATACTCCAAGAGGATAGAAAGGCTGTGCACGGTAGAGAGAAGCTGTGGGCAGAAAGAGGGGCACAGGGGAGTTTTGCCTAAAGCTTAATCCCCTTGAACCCAGTAAAAGAGTGAAAGGAAAGTAGAACTGCATCCCAGCTTTAAATGTCCTTATTTCATTCAATTATCTAGTCATTCAATCAATATGCCAAGTGCAAAACATTGTGCTTATAGGCTAGTGATATCTTCCAATAATGGAGTAAGCACATCAATTCCTGAATGTTCCAAGGAGCTCTTTAATCTTAATTGTTGAGTTAAAAATTTTTGAAAACTGATCATTTAAGTGCACATTACTTGGAAGCAAGACAAATTTGGAAAGTTCTTAATATACCTCACTACTACCTGCCATTCATCCTCCCATAACTCCCATATATTACCATGAAGCTACAAAGAAATTCATAGTTGAAATTAATTTCAGAAAGGATCTAGTAGGTAAGGTTAGGAGATTTATTAAATTTGATTAATAGTCAATGACACTTTAAAGTAAAATGCATACTCTAAAGCCTCCTTCCAACCTATGTCTGAAGGCCCTTTTCATTCCCTAATGAACTCACATTTTATTTTGCTCTTAGTTTGTTAATTAATTAACGTTCCTTTCATTTTCAAACATCAGTAATATCATTTGTTAACTTAGAATACAATTATGATAATTACCTCATCCTGAGTACTAATACACACATCCTTCTTTTTCTATTTGGTTTCTGGTATTTTACTACTTAGTTATCCCATTCCTCAGTATATACCCAAAGGACTTAAAATCAGCATACTACAGTGATGCAACTACATCAATATTTATAGCATCTCAATTCACAATAGCTAAACTATGGAACCAACCTAGTGGTCCAACAGATGAATGGATAAAAAAAATGTGGTATATATACACAATGGAATATTAAGCCATAAAGAAGACTGAAATATGGCATTTGCTAGCAAAAAAGATGAAACTGAAGATTATCATGCCAAGTGAAATAGGCCAATCCCATAAAACCAAAGAACAAATGTTCTCTCTGATATGCTGATGCTAACATTCACTAAGGGGGTGGGGGAGAATAGAAGTTCACTGGATTAGACATAGAGGGATGAAGGAAAGGGAGGGGATTGGGAATAGGAAGACAGTAGAATGAATCTGACATAACTTTCCTATGTCCATATATGAATACATGATCAGTGAAACTCCACATCATGTACAACCACAAGAATGGGATCCTAATTCTAAGTTATACTCCAGGAATAGATATGTCAAAATACCCTCTACTGTCATGTGTATCTAAAAAGAAAAAATCTGAAATATCAAGTAAAAAATTGTAATATATATGTATATATATATATATATATATATATATATATATATATATATATATATATATATATCTTATTTGTTCAGTTAAGTATGAAAATGGTATCAAAATTATCTTTGAAATAAGAAGGATATACATTAATTTTTAAAGAATTACTGAATACAAGTATTACAGTGAGCTGGCCACTAAGAGTCCATGAGCCTAGAAGCAGTGCTTGTCATATATGGAGCTGGACGTACTCCAAGAACGATGACAACTGGAGCCCAAATATTGCTATAGATCATAGAAAAAGTTAACCCTTGAGAGTTCTCAAGTATGCTAAAGTGAAGACAGGCTTGTAGAATTCCAGAAAACACAAAGCAGTTCAGGAAGAGTTGCCCCATGATTCCTATCTTTATACAAATGCTGGTCTGATCCCTTAGAATTTATGTTACCCCCTGAAACTATAGGCAGAATACATCGTTTGAAGCTAAGGTCTCAAATGATCTCTAAAACATAAAAAAATCCCTAATCTTAGAGATTCAGTTACCAGATTTCACTGCATAATCATCACCACCACATTTACATCTATTCACATAAGTATTCTATGCATTTTAATTGTGCCCCAAATCAGTGTAGTAATAAATGAGTTTTAGTAACATTAGCACAATTTAAAAAAGAAACCTTCACATAATAGTCACAACCCACTTTTTTGAAGAAAAATTGGCATAAAATCTGTGATACTTATGTGGTAAAGTACAATACACACAATTCATGAATTTATTTATTCAATGATTATTAACTGCATTTGTCCCTTGTCATCCACAGATGATTGACTCTAAGGCCCCTATGGATACCAAAATCTGCATATGCTCAAGTCTACTTTATATAAAAAGAATAATATTTGCATAAAACCTGGCTATATCTTTCCACATACTTTAAATCACCTCTAGGATAGTTAAAATTCCTAATACAACGTAAATGCTATGTAAGTCCTCATGATATTATATTATTTAGGGAATAAAGAGGAGAAAAAGTCCATACATATTCAGTAAAGACTCCCATTTTTTTCTCAAATTTTTTTGATATGTAGTTGGTCAAAGTTGAGGATGCAGTAACCATGGGAACAGAGGATTGACTGTACTATGAATTGGGATGAGAGACAGGCAGAGATGTACCTAGTGATTTTCAAGACCACAGTATCATTTACTGACATAAATTATTTTTTATTAGAACATTATATTAAAATGTACAATAATTAGATTCATTCTGACAAAATTTTTACACATGCATGGAATTTTATTTACTCCACTTGAGTCCTCACTGTGTCCTCCTTTCCTTCCTCTCATCCCTCTCCCTATTCTCCTTCCTTTACTGGTCTTCCTTTTATTCATTTATTTATTTTTGATTGGTGCTTTATAAATATGCATAAAAAGGGAATTCTCTGTGGTATATTTATATGTGAATGTGCTGCGATTTTGTTAAATTCATTTTACATTTCATCCCCTTTCCTATCCTTCCTGCCTCCCTTTGGAACTCTTTCTTCTACTCCACTGATATTCCCTATATCTTTATGATATCAGATTCCCTCCCCTTTTGTTCCCCTTATTTTGCTCAAGCTTCCACATAGGAAAGAAAAGCATCTGACCCTTGATTTTCTAAGTCAGTCTTATTTCCATTAGCAGGACAGTCTACAGTTCCATTTATTTACCAGCAAATGCCATAACTTTATTCTTCTTTATGGTTGAGTAAAACTCCGTGTGTATTTGTACCACATTTTCTTAATCCATTCATCTATTGATGGGCATCTGGGCTGGCTTCATAAATTGGCTATTGTGAATTATGCTGCAGCTGTAATCACTTTAGTATGTTGATTTTAGTTTTTTTGGATAAATATCAAGGAGTGGGATAGCTGGGTCATATGGTAGTTCCATTCCTAGTTTTTTGAGGAATCTCCATACTGCTTTCCAGAATGGTTGTACTAATTTGCAATCCTACTAACAACGCATGAGTGTACCTTTTTCCCACATCCTTGCCAGTATTTACTATTGTTATTTATATTATTGAGAATTGCTATTTTTAACTGGAGCAAGGTGAACTCTTAGTGTGGTTTTGATTTGCATTTTTCCCCAATCGTTTGAGATGTTGAACATTTTTTTCATATATTTGTTGGCCATTTGTGTTTCTTCTTTTTAGAACTGTTGGTTTAATTATTTTGCCCATTTATTGATTATGTTATTTGCTTTTGGGGTGTCAAGCTTTTTGAGTACTTTATATATTCTGGATATTAGTTCCCTATTAGAGGTGCAGATGGCAAAGATTCTCTCCCATTCTGTAGGCTCTTTCTTCATGCTCTGAATAATTTCCTTTGTTGTGAAAAAGCTTCTTAATTTAATGCCATCTCACTTATTGATTTTTGGTTTTCTTGTGCTTTGGGGGTCTCCTTAAGGAAGCTGGTGCCCACAAAATATGATGGAGTGTTGGCCCTGTGTTTTCTTCTAGCAATTACAGAGTTTCTGGTCTAATTCCTTTAAAATCTTTGGTCTACTTTAACTTGACTGTTGTGCACAGTTGAGAGATGAGGATCTACTTTCATTCTTCTACATATGAATTTGCAGTTTTCCCAGCACCATTTGTTTAAAAGGCTATTCTTTTCTCCAGCATATATATTTGGCACCTTTGCCAAGAATGAGATGATTGAAACAAGGTGGGTTTATCTGTATCTTCTTTTCTCTTCCACTGGTCTTTGTGTTTATTTGCATGCCAGTACTATACTCTTTTGTTACCATAACTCTGTCATATAATTTGAGATCAGGTACTGGGATGCTTTGTCTATTCTGGTTCTGCTATTCTTCCAAATGAATTTTAGGATGGTTTTTTCTAGTCTGTGAAGAATGTCATTGGTATGTTTATGTAAATTGCATTGAATCTGTATATTGCCTTTGGTAGTATAGCCATTTTGACAATGTTAATTCTGCCTGTAGGACTTTCTTCAGTTCTACAAGTTACCCATACTTCTTCCAATGAATCCCATTTTTGGTATAGGTAGATTAAATTGAAGTTCTATCACTTACAACCAAAAGAATTCTGAAAGATATACACAGTTCTTTAGTGATGTGACTGCATCTAGACCAATGGAGAACTGAGGGTAGATTCTCACACTTCTTCATCATGAGGTGTTTTGTATATTCATGCTCCTGGGGTTAAAGGCAGAAGTTAATAAGATTATTACTAATAACCACCATCATTTGTGGAGAACTTAAGCACTTTCACAAATTAGCTCCTTTCTGTCCTCAGAGCTCTGTGAAGTAGGTAATACTACTTACATATTACAGAAAAGTAGACTGAGGCTTGAAGAGATTCCATAACTTACTAATATTCACAGAGCTCATAAGCAGTAGAGAATTAACACATAAATCTTTCCTATTTCAAAACCTGGGTGTTAAGCTACTACTCTGTCCTGTGATCATGGTACCTACATAAGGCAGATAAAATGTCTCCATCATCCTGTTGTTTCAAACTGTGATGTGAAGAAGGTTCAGCATTTCTGTAGGCATTTCAAAAGCCCCCAGGAAATGGAAACAGTGAGCTATCTCTGGCTGCTTTATCTCATTCTCTTTAACTTCTACCAAAAAGAAAGAGGAGAGAGAGAGAGAGAGAGAGAGAGAGAGAGAGAGGAGAAGAAAGGAAGAAAGTCTCTTTGCCTAGAGAATGTTCTAGGTCTTTGCAGGTTGATATAAATTTGGGTAAAACAGAAAGAAAGAAAGAAAACTCGAAGAGCCATTATTGTTCTCAGGCCAGATTCTTTCCTCATTTGGAGAAACTTTTAAAATTAAATATTAAAATCCTGAAATATCATTATATTGTTCAAAGTCGATTTTTTTATATCATATACTTTCAGAAAGATGAATCTCAAGAGAATGGGGAACATTTGGCTAAGTGTTTTGTTGTTCCCCCCCCCCAGGAAGTATTGGGAGTAATTGGAGTGATTTTAAGCCAAAAAGATAGCATTGCTGTGAGGTGAGTGTTCTGAAATGATTCAACTGATTTACTGCATTTTAAGTCCTACATCCTAACACCAAGTTAAATTAAAGGAATGAGATGAAATGGAGGCATCTATCTATATATTCAGAGTGCAGTGCTTCTATTTGTATGTAATATATATTATGCTGCTATATCACTTTACCATCTTAGCTACAGCCAGTAACTCAACAATGCCTTTATGCCAGCCAAGGGGACAATAAATGGCAGATCTCAGTATGTTTTATACTACATTAGTGCATTGCTTCAGCCAGCTAACAATCCTGACTTTCCAACCTAGCTCCTTTATTAGCGAATTTGAATTTATAGGCAATCTTTTTCTCTTAGTGCACAGAACAGCTCCAAAGCCCATAGAGTATGTTGAAGTTTCACAACCAAATGAGTCATAGGTACTTTCAAAATTTAGAAACTAGTCTTTTTATCTTTTTTCAGTATCAAAACCAGCTTTCTCTGGCTGAGATTGTGGCTCAGTGGCAGAGCACTTGCCTCACACATGTGAGGCACTGGGTTCGATCCTCAGCACCACACGAAAATAAACAAAATAAAGACATTGTGTTTTTGTATAACTAAAAAAAAAACAAAAAAACAGCTTTCTCCTTCCTGAGAAATGAGTTAGTTCATTACAGACGTTTTCTACCTCTTTCCTAAAAACTCACTTCAGTTCTAATTAATTGTCTAAAATCTGTTTTCCTCATAAGAAAAATACAAGACAGTAGCCAATCTTGGTCACCGAATCTAGCCCAATGTCTGGTACACAAGAGATAATTAATAAAAATTTGATGTAGTTTTTACAATTATGTAATCACAAAAAAAAGTCATGCTGGATCACATCAGCAGTCCATTCAGACATACATCTGTGGCTTGATATCCCACCAACAGTCATTTACTTAGTGCCTGTTGTGTAGCAGGTATCATGCTGGTGAAACAATGTAAGACCATCTCTGCTCTCAAGTCTCTTACTTGAGAAGGAACAATGTAGAAGGAACAATGAGACAATTGTGATAGCTATGATCCAAGTTGATTCACGTGGGTGCTTTGAAAAGAAATACCCCCAAAATGCTAAATGAATTCAAAAGAGGAAGACATTGAATATTTTTGTAAGAATCTGGAAAGGAAAGGGTAGCTTTCAAATAGAATGAAGAGAATAATTGGAAATTTGAAGATAATAAGGAAAAAAAAGGAAGAAACCAGCCTGAGTAGACAGCAGGATAACAGCCATAGGGGCCAGAAGGTACAGGATCTTTTATGAAAAGTCTGGTAATGACTCCAGTTTGCAGGCATTTCACATTGGATGTTGGGGGCAGTGGAAAGGGTATGAGAGTTTAGCCAGACTTTGCATATCAGGACATGGTTGGTGCAGGGAGCTGCAGCTTAATTCAGATGCATGTAGCATCTTTAATGACATTGGCCTGGAAGGAGACCACAGCCATCTTTGATGCTTTCTTACACCAGGAGACTCTGATTTCCTTCATCCACTTCCTTCAGTAACACCATTATTTCATAAAGCCAGACACTTCTACTTCTGATGCTGCCCCCAGTCCTGTCTCTACTGTCTTTTTTTCCTCTGTTTTCAAGATTATCAATAATTCACTAATACCAAATGCCTCACATGAACTATGGAATGATCCTATCTTTTCTTGAATTTCTATGCATGCTTGTTCTTTCTTTGAGAATGAGAGGAGGGTCTCACTATGGATCCAGCATAGAGCTTCAAGTCTTAGATGCTCCACCTGTTTCATTACCTCTCTAAACAATTCTAAGCAATCCATCACTCAGATACGATCACTCCCATTTTAGAGATTTGAAAAGAACCAGAGATGGACTCAAATTCAGGTGTGTCTGGTTCTGAAGCCAACTCTCAGACACTATACTGTATTGACTCTCATGATGAGTCCATCCCTCACCACATACTGTCAAAATGTGGTTCTTTATCATTGTTTTTTGATGTCCTTACAATTACCTCCACCCATGACTGAGATTTATTTGGCCACCTAAAGAGAGAAAATCTAACTACAAATAAACTGGATTATTCTGCCTATACACAAAGGACGCCACATTGGCCCTGCTCGTCACTGTCAAATATTATTTTTTAGTCTGGGATATTTTCCAAATCTGAAATGCTGCCTTTATTTTTCCCAAACCAAATAATAACTGCCTTGCTTCCAACAAAAATAGAATAACAGAATTGTGTTTGCTTCTGTTTTTTTATTTTTCCAGATTATATCAGAAAACACAGAGGGAAACAATATCCGAAAAATATATTAGGCAGCAGTGCTAGATAATACATTTCTGAACGGTAGTGAAAACAAAGCCCTGGTAAATAAATATGTATTGATTTGGTTGATTTATTCATCTCTTATGCTCTAGAAATAGCTATCTATCAAATGTTATAACTGATGTGAATATAATATCTGGATTTGATGTCTTCTCTCAGTCACTGACATTATAGTGAAGACCAAAGCTGACATAAAGTTTTTCTTTTGGAAACCAAATGCATTCTTTTTTAATTAAGAGGCTGTTCCCAGTTGAAAAAGCGGATGATACTCAGTTTGAATTATAATATAAAACCCACGTATTTAGTATGTAAAAAGCAGTAGACACATCACACAATAGCTTTGTGAATTAAGAATTCTAAATGCCAAGGATAGTTCAAGACTCAGGTGACAGAACATACAAGGGCATCCACTTAGCCTGATAGCTTGAGTTCATGTTAGCTTAGTCAGGGACATGTGGTGATAAAGAAAAAGGTAATGGTGAATTTTCTGAACAAATTATTGTGAGGAAAAAAAAGAAAAGGCTATTATACCAGTGTCCAGAGTCAAGACACCCAGGAGAAATAGTAATGAATGTCAACAGAATGATGCAAGCTAGCAGAGGGGTGAAAAGCAAGACCCTGTAAGGCTCTGACCTAGATATGGTGCCCAAGTTTTAAAATCCTACCTAAAGATCTGGGGAATAAGCTTTAGTGCCCTTGCCTTAAAGTTGTAATCAAAAAGTCCAGTATCTAGTCAGCATAGGAGATGTCTCTGTAGAGACATTTTGTTCTTGAATAAAACAGATGTTCCCTGGAACAATCATCCTTACCCATCAGTTTGGCTAAACATGGCTGAGCCCCATCTTTACCTCTGGAGTTACCCCAAATCTTCCATGTTTCTCCAAGCTTCATCTCATGCTTTCCTACTCCTCTTGCTTTCTTTCAGGATATTTTATAATTATTCCCAGGCTTCTTGAGTTACATGCTTAATTCATTAATTTTCAATATTTCTTATTTCCAAATATATATTTTTAAACCTATAAAAATTTCCCCCAAATACCCTCTTAGCTACAATCTCATTTGAGCTGTGTTCTCATTTCCAGTCCATGCTAAATATTTCATAATTCCATTAAGCTTTCTTCTTTAACCCATTAAGTATTTAGAATTTTGTTCCTCAGTTTCCAATTGTATTAGGAAAGTCATTACCTTTGTTATTTTAAAATATTTATTTCTGATTTATTACATTGTGGTTTTTAAAATGTCATTAGTAAAATATTCTTTGGAATTTGTTGAGACTCCCTTTCTTACCTAGAATGTGATAAATTTTTTAAAGTAGTTTCATGTTTGCTGAAAAATAAGGTAAATTTTCTATATGTAGGGTACAGGGCTGTGTATGTACCTATTAAATAAAACAAATCATTATTCAAAATTTGTAGATCTTAAGTCTTCTTGGCCCTTTAATTTCTCAGATTTTCTACTTATTAGCTGTATTAATTTCTCCTTGTAGTTGTATTATGGACTGCTTTGTATATTTTAATATGTATTCTTCAATGAATACAAAATCATTACTGTTATATAAACCATGTAATATTTTCTAGTTCTTTAGTCTCTTCCTGATTTTAATTTAAAAAAAACGATTATTATTTATTACTAATACCAACTCAAATTGATTAACATGTTTTAATGTCTTCTTACCTGATCATTAGATTCCTTTTTGCTTAGTTCTTTATTTTGAAATATTATTGACTAATGGAATAGTTGCAAGTGGAGCAAAGAATTCACACACACACCCCAATTGTTAACTTGTAACCACCCTTGCTTTATATGTCTTATTTTTCTAAACACTTAAAGAATAGGCTGCAGAAATGATGTCCCTCTGCCTCTAAATACTTTAGTGTATGTTTCCTGAGAACAAGATCATCCTTTCATAAATTTGTTAATATCTTAACAAAAGCAGGATATTAATATTGGTGCAATACCATTACCAAACCTATGGTTTGTATTCATATTTCACCAATCTTCTCAAGAATGTCCTTTGTTGCAAAAATTTTTAAAGTTGGGTTTTTTGTTGTTGTTGTTGTTGTTGTTGTTGTTGATATTGTTCAGAATCACACATCGAACTTAGTAGATGTGCTATTTTAATTCAGAATCCAGACAAGTTCCCTAGTCTTTTTACCCCACTTTTATAACCATGACAGCCTGAATACAGGTCAGTCATTTTGTAGAATGTTCTTCCGTAAGGGTTTGATGTCTCATTTTAGTCAGGTTATGCGTTTTTGGTGAGAATATTAGAGAAATGATTTTGTGACCTTTTCAGAGCGTCCTGCAGGGGCACATGAGGTTGACTTGTCTCATTACTAACTATTGCATCGTTGAGGTTATATGTGCCAAAAGTCTCCATTGTAAAGTTGCTATTTTTCCTTCTTCTGTTACTAAGTATTTTGTAGAGATACCTAGATTGGCAGGAGGGTTGTTAATAATTCATTCTTCAACAAAACTTCACCTACTAAGTTTTAGCATCTTTTGATGATTCTTTTCTGAATCATTTGTTCCTCTGGTGGCCAAATGGTGATTTCCTAACTTCACCTTTCTGCCCTCATTTATTAGTTGGCCTTCCATTCCAAGGAAGAGCTTGTTCTGTCTTTCTCTGGACACCAGTTGTTGCATTACACAACCACCCCAAATTGAGTGGAATAAGACAACATTTTGTTATGCTTGTGCATACTTACGGCTCAGGAACCCAGAAAATGTATAATGGAGAGTGATCTTCTCTACTTCATGGTGTTGAAGGCTCCAAAAGGAAGACTCAGATTTTTAGCTATGACCTGAACACGGGGTCTCTAGAAAAGCTGGGGCTAAACAATCCATTCTTCACTTACTTGTCTGGTGTCCAGGCCAGGGGACTGAACAGTGGGCTCAGCTGTCACTGCCAACTGAGAAACATGTGTGGCCTTTGCTTTTAGCTTAGGCAGCTCCTAGCCACTGAGAATGTGCCCCAGGGAGGGTTCCATAGAACAAGACCTCCAAGCAAATCAGGCAGAGACTGCATGGACTTTCAATGTAACCTCAGTGATTGTGCAGCATCATTTCCAAACTTTTTTAGAGACAAGTAAAAAAAACCATGATGCACCTCAAATTCAAAGGGAGGAAATGAGACAATATCTCTTAACAAGAATGTCAAAGAACTTCTTCAACTTTAAAATAGCCACATACCTGTTTATTTTTCTTTATTCTATATATACATATGCACATATACACATATACATACATGCAAATGATGGAGAAATGAGGTTGGATTCAGAAATGTAGGAAACAGAATAAGACGTTTAACAGGATAACATTTATACCAGCTAAATAGCACAAGAGTGTGTCCTTGTGATTGGACAAGATTCAATTGAGAGCCAAGACTGATTAATAAAAGAAAGAGTAAATAAAAAGAGAGACATTACATTGATGAATGATAGCTTCCAACAATCTCAGAATTATAAGTAATTCAATTTTGTGCAACTGAAGTTCAATTAAAAAAAAAAGAAAACAATTAATGTGACCACTTAAAGAATACAAATTCAAAAGCATTTCCTGAGAATATGCTGGTGACAGTCCCCATGAGGACAAGGCTTGCCATAAGTGATCAAGAAACATGGCCAGCACTTCCCTGCTCCTGTCCTCCATGCCAGCTCACTTCATTACAGCATTTACCGTTTTTATTCAAGACATGATAAAAGAAGGCTGCTCTCAATTCCCGAACCATGCACTTGAACTGAAAAGATGGTCTGGCAACAGTCATGATAGAAATACCACAGCCAAGCACTCTGCAAAAATGAGCCCGGGATAAACATCAAGGAAGAGATGAATCGAATTTGTTTGTCCATCTCCTTGTTATTAAATCCTCCAACTGAGGGGGAAATATTTGAAATGTCAACCTCAGAATCACTGATTCAAGCATTTAATTTTCTACCAAAACTTTGGAGTTTTCAAGTAAATGGAATTCCAGCCAATTTTATGATTACAATGAAAAAAAAAAATGGACAAATAAAGTGTCAGTTTCCAGTAGCCAAAAAGAAGGCTTATTTACTAGTAAGCCTTCCTCTCTGATTTTTAGCACACACCTGCCAGCATTTATCTACCTGCACCCAGCAGGACATATAGAAACAGAACAGGAAGCAGAAAACCCGGACTTTCTTTTTTTGTCCCTGCTTACTACACTGATATCAGGGAAATTTTCCCGACCTCCTCCTGCCCAAAAACTGCTTTCTGGGTTCAAATTTTTTGTTTGTTTGGTTTTTCGTTTGTTTGGAGGTTTGGGTATTGTTGTTGTTGCTGTTTTGATTTTGGCTTTTTGTCTTAGTCAAAATCCATTTCCAGCCTATTCTTTCCCATAGTCGTTTTAGGAATATTATACCTGAAGTTGGCCCATATCTCATGGCCCTGCATATCCCTAAACCAGATGATTCAATTCATGAGATTGTTGGGGCTAAACAATCCATTCATGAGGACTTTGCAAAAGTTACACACCAGCCACACTCAACTCTGAATCCTGACTTTATTCTCAATTGTCCATTACCTGACCTTAACAGATTGACTAACAATCTTATTGTCTCTTGTCCTTGCTGTGTGTCCAAGTTACCTCCTTAATTATCAAACATGGAGTGTTTCAGGATGATGCATTTGTGACTGTGTGTGCAATCTTTCCTCTATAAATGAGACAGGAAGAAAAGAAAGAGAGGATCCAAGGACATAATTTTATTTCGAGTTTAGACTGTGATGTGTTTGGGCACAAAACACACTATGAATGAAAGCAATTAAACATTCTTCTCTGTGTCTTAAGAGGAGACAAACCAGGGAAAATTAAACCCCATGCCCACATACACATGCATACCTATTCATCTCCTCCAATGTACAAGAGAGAGTTGGGGAAAGGCTGAAGTTACAGCAGGAGGAGGGGGGAATATTCATTCCATCAGAGATATGCCTTGGCACCCGCCCTCCTCTCCCATGATTGGAAAGATGGGCCCACTGGCATTGTAACTACTGTAACCTACCTCTTTTGCATTGCTCAGGCCTGTCAGAGCCTTCTACCTTGGGCCCAGAGGTAGGAAAATGAAGAGATTAAAAATTTGCTCCAATGCCTAACTTTACTTTTCTAGGTTTCTGATAAGTGGGATTCTTTTAGTTGGTAAGTACATGAGGTTAAAGTTCTTTGGAAAATTGAACCACAAAGAAGAACTAAAGAGAAATAAAATAATCTGTAAATTATTGCCCTTAACTCACAGAAGTCAATTATTCAGCAAAGACAGATACAGCCTCAATCAACTCAGTTTTCTCTTCATGCTCCCTCCTCTCCTGGGGCCTCCACTGCCTCTTGGATGGTTCTCTAATGGGACAATTTTTCAGGCCCACTCTCAGAAACACAAACTGATCTTCAGCTCCTGGGCAGTACCCAGTTTACTTGGAGACTTTTCTCAATTTTAAACCATGTGAAAGACTACATCCTAACCCCTTAGGCATGTTTTCCTTTCTCCTCTCATTTATAAGAGACGCTATTGGAAATGTAGTGTAGTGTTTTTTCATGAGAATGTGCTCATATGTGTTTGCTAGGAGTGTAATCTGTGGCAATAGGCTCCTCCTCCTACCTCCCTGTAAGTCTGAGCAAGAGAGGAGAATTCATAGCATTCATTCATTCAACACCATTTAGCAACATAATATATAATTGTATTTTTTTGTTTGTTTGTTTGTTTAGTTTCTGGGTATGCAGAAAGGGGAAAAAACATATAATGCTGTGGCCAGGTGCTATCTCTGTTTATAGTCCATCAGCTGACAGGAGGAACAATAATTTGTTTCTGATTATAGTTTAATACCCTCCTAGATTACAGTGCTCTATTTGTAAACCCAATTCAGAAAACTTTGCATGAGTGCTGTTTATAAGGAAATGTATGCATGTGTTAAGGGGATTCCAGTGGCTTTTTGATAGAGTAAACCAAAGAACATAATACATCCTGGAGCAATCTTGATGGGTACAAGGGCCCTCAATACCCAGTCAAAGAAATACTTCTTTGTTTGATAGACTGGGTTCTGAAGCTAAGAGGCTAGGATCTCCCTAAAGGAGAAATGTATATTTATTTTCCTGTCACAAGACTATGAAAATAAATGCTTTGTGTTCACACTGTTCTGTGGTTTCAAAGAGATTTGGAAAGCCAGAGTTAGCAGGGTCAGTTTTTAAATTGCAGTTTGGGGATAATGTTTTAAAGGAACTATACATGAAAGCAAAGGCAAACTTTTGGAAATATTGTGAAAATGTGTTTTTTCCCTCATGAACTAATCACCTCCCACTCAAAGGAGCCCAGGAAGACAGCTCTGAGTAAATGTTTACTGGAATGGATGCCTGACAGTGCCTGATCTGAGCATTTCAGATTGCCAAATTAGAAATGGAAATAGATTTCTTCACAAGATGTATGGTTTTATGTCTAATTTTTATACAATATCTAATGAAGCTTAAGCCATGTGCATATAGGCACAATAAACCTACCACTCTCAGGAATTGGTATTCACATTGTCTCCATATCACTTCAGTCAATCAGTTGTTAGCCAAACGCACACCGAGCGTTTCTTTGCATTGGGGGTTGAGCTAGAACTGTGTTGGTTGATGTAGTAGTCCTTAGCTACATGTGCCCAATGAACATGTGAACTGTGGCCACTCCTGTGAAAACAAATACTGAATTTCAAAGACTCAGGCCAAATGAATGAAAGCACAATACCTCACAAATAATTTTTATATTGATTATGTGTTGAGATGATAGTATTTCCTTTATATCTTGAGTTAAACAAAATATAGTGTTAAGATTTATTTTACCTGTTTCATTTTATTTATTTATTTTTTAATGTGGCCTCTAGAAAATTTAAGACAACATGTCACTCAAATTATACTGATGTTGGACAGGCCCATCTCACACTCTGGGAACCCAGGAGCAAAGAAGACACATGTTTGCCCTTAGTCACCATATCTTATTCACATAGGCGACAAGTCAAAGGCAGTAGGGACACTCACAGGAGGAAAACCCAACACCATTTTGGATTAGGAAATGCTTCTCAGATAGCATCCCCCCCACCCAAGATATCTACTTCCTGATTCATGGAATCTGGTGACTATGTTACTTTACATGAAAAAAAAAAGAGTTTTGCCTATGTAATTAAATTTGGGATCTGAAAATGTATGTCCATCAGACACCCCAATGCTTTCCTTCTCCTCCCAGACACTGATGCCACACAGGTTTGTAACTGTTCCTATCATTTGTTTGTGGGACTTATGAAGATAACTTACCACCATTTTGTTGTAAATGCTGTTCATGGTTGGGTTTTGTTTGTTTTTGTTTTGTTTTGCTGTCTAGTTGCTGTCTCTGTTGATGTGGAATAGGAGTAATCAGGAAAGATTATAAAACTATAAACTCCTTCTCTTGTCATCTTATTTCAGAATCAGACAAGGAAGTTGGTGCATAAAAGTGAAGTAACTTTGTTCACATCAGAAGTGAATGGCAGCAGCTGGGGCTGTAGCTCAGTAGCAGAGTACTTGTCTTGGTCATGTGAGGCACTGGGTTCGATCCTCAGCACCACATTTAAAAAAATACATAAATAAAATAAAGGCATGTTGTCCATCTACAACTACAAAAAGTAAATAAATAAATAAGAAGTAAATGGCAAAGTTGTGATGGAACTTCAGATCTATCTGACTCTGAAGACCATATTCTTTCTACTAAATTCATGCCAAAAATCATCTAGTTCTGACTTGTCTATTTTGAGATGGATATTGACTGAGCAAAAATGGTCAGAAAAGAGCTGTCATGATCATTCTTTATTTTCTAAAGACTTATTGAGCACCTTTTATGTGACTGGCTCTCCACCAGGTGCTGAGAATCCAACAATGACAAAACAGATCAGACTCTGCCTGCATGAAGACCGTGTTTTACTGGAAAATAAGGAAGAGTTCATTGACATTAATGAGCCTGATGCCCCAGTCTAGGCTCAGGTGCTAGTGAGTACTCATCAAATTACAGCCATTATTACTATGCTTTGTTTTATACTACAAGTCCTAGTCAGTAGCCTCCTAAGTGCATTTATCAAAGAGTCCGCCAAATTACCCACATATGCCTATAATTCCAGTGACTTGGAAGGCTGACACAGGAGGATTACAAATTCAAAGCCTGCCTGGACAACTTAGTAAGACCCTGTCACAAAATAAAAAATAAAAATAAAAAGGGCCAAGGATATAGCTCAGTGTTAAAGAATCCTTGGATTTAACTCCCAATACTGTAGGAAAAGATAAAGAAAGAAAACCTTTAAGAAATGACTTCAGAAAGATGGCAAAATGGGAAATTCTGGATGCTTCTTCCCTTCAGACACACCAACTCAACAGTAATACACAGATCAATTTTTCTAAGCTTTGCTTACATGCCATAAAAATCCACCCAGGAAATACAGATGTTCCTCATAGTGGCATTACATCCCAGCAAAATCACTGTAAGTTGAAAATATGATAAATCAATAATATACACTGCATCTTACCTACCATACATCATCACACAGAAGCACAATGCATGGTAGAGTCACCCATCTCACTTGGTGGTCAGTGGCTGCTCTGGAGTTGCACTCACTAATGCTTTCCAGCATGGAGGACAATAGCGAGGAAAAGATCAGAATTTGAAGAACATTTTCTACCAAATGTGTATCATTTTCATATCAGCATAAAGCCAAAAAATCACAAGTTGACAGGTTGGGGACCATCTGTATCCTACAATCAAAAATATGTTAATATCTCATGTTAAGGATTTTTACTACAATAAAAAATCATAATTAAGGGAACCTTTAAAAAACAAATTTAAAAAAAAAAAGACAAAGGATTCCCACCCCTTAAACAGAAGGAAGCAATATACCCAAAGAAAGGAAGAGATTTGGCATGCATCATTTCTTCCATTGGAGCCTCTCCCAGGAGGCTGCAGACTCATTCAAGGTGGGGAGCCCACCCTGTTACCCTTTCTATTGTCCCTGGAAACTTCTGGATCACTGGACACAAATTACTACTGAGTGTTGACTATTCAGTCTTCCAATATTTTGATTCTTGTAATGATGACAACTTTAGACACTGTGACAAGGAATGAAGAGAATTTGGAGGTCAAATATACTTTTGTGCCCCAAATCTCCTTTATGTATAGTCATCCTTTAAATGCTTAATGCACCCTTTCCTATTTGTATTACTAGCCAACATACTGTTTCCACACATGTAATAGAAGGTACAAGAGAAGAATAATAGCACCTTCCTCCTAGTACAGACACAATTAAATTAGATACCATATGAAAAACACTTGGAATCTAGGCACACAAGATGCAATAATGATTGTTAACTATTATTTGACTTATTATATTATTGTTGTTATTATTATTACAAAGACCAGTCTAAAGGAACTATTCCTATCCCTAGAGTGATGCCATTTTTTGCAACTCTAGAGTTCTTTATTATTATTATTATTATTATTATTATTATTATTATTATTATTGTTATTATTATCATTATTATCATTATCATTATCATCATCATCATTATTATATTATTAGGCACTCCTATACAAGAACCCTTCCTCTGTAGCCTCCAGCTTTACTTACTTTGGGTAGGGCAGACACAAGTGTACATCTTAAGTTACATTAAAATAGGACTGTGCTAAAGCTATACTCTCCTGTTCCTCAGAGGTCATTCTTCAGGACATGTGTGAAGCCTCTTGGCTTCATTAGCTTTCCTCTACCAGTGGTGCCATTTGCCAGGATTGGTCAGAGTCCTGCTGACCATACATGGCTTCTCTTGGAAGCATCAGGGACATTTCCCTTCTCTTTGCAGAATGTGCGCTGGTTGGCTTCCTGTTCTCTGAGGTTCTTGCAATATCCCTGATCATCAGATTGGGTGACTGACTAAGTGACACCCTTTTAATCAAAATCTCAGAGCTTGGGTTTTTACAATTAGAATGTTGTTTACTACAAATCTATGACTTATAGTTTCTTCTTAAAATGTTGTAGTACTATCTCATATACTATAATCTTTCATCAACCATTGAGTGGACTCTGCTAATTACTATGGTAGGAAATTATATTAGTGTCTATTAAAGTCTACCTCCTGGAGAATTGACTCTTAAAAGCAGATTCTCTGAGGTCTCTGTGATGGTGAATTCTATGTGTTCACTTGGAGTATGTTGCAGGATGGGATTTAAATCATTGAAATCTGCCCAAGTAGATTGCCTTCCATAACATGCTATCAGTTGAAGGCCTGAATAGAACAAAAATACCAACATCCATGAGCAAGAAGAAATACTCCAGCAGACTGCTTTCAGGTTTTATTTGCCATTGGCAACCCTGGGTCTCCAGCCTGTCAGCCCACACTGCAGATTTACATATTGCCAGCCTCCATATTTATGTGAGCTACATCCTTACAATAAATCTCTTTCTATAAATATATGTGCATCCTATTAGCTTTGTTTCCCTGTAGAACCTTAAGTAATACAGTCTTCTAAGGAATTTTGTTATCCATGTTCCTTTTGAAAAACTTCAGAACTTAGGCTTCCCAGAGCTTTGCTTGGGGGTAGGATGATTCAGGAGATAGACTCAGGCTTTAAAGGTATACATGGGTTCAAATTCAGGCTCTATCATCAGGCCTGGGCAAGTCATTTAATCTCTCCCAGCCTCAGCTTTCTCATCTGGAGAATTGGAATCAGAATAATTGTAAGGATTAGCCAATATTGGGAAAGATCCTGGCACATGATAGACAATAAGTTATACTTCATATTATTACCTAATAAAGTCAATATTTTCTAATCTCCAAATGATCAATAACTTGCCTGGACCTCATATGAGCTAGTAAAAAATCGTACACTTCTGGAATCTCAGAGAAAACCCCAGCTTTCATTCACTAATCAATATTCAGTCAAATACTCTGTCCTATTTTTGTTATTTCTTCGCACGCTATAAACCTCAGGTAATCAAACTCATTGTTTAGCTGCATTTCTCTCTACAAAGTTATTCATAACAAGAACACAATTAGGTGCAATTATCTCTAGAGACTGAATTGTAATCACAACAGAATGGAATTAAATTTCCATATTATGAGGGGAATTTGGGAAGTAAGGTATCGTGCCACCTTTGGCAAACTATTCATTTGCTTGTCTTTTTGCACAAAATTATAATTTAGAAAACTTTTTTTCCCACTAAAATCCAGTGGGAAAACTCACAGATTTTCTACCTCCAAGCTGGTATTTTTACAGATTTGACTCCCAGGGAAGGAAATTTAGCTTTCTTAAGCACATGTTAAATGACTGACACTATGGTTGATCTGTCACCCTTTTTGACTGGTTTCACCCCAACAGCACCTCCATAAAATTGGCATTAAGAATCCTATTTTATTGATTAAGAAAACTGGGCGTAAATGGTGATGTAAATTACCCAGCATCATCAGTGTTGAAATCCGGTCTTAACTTACTCCAAAGTCTGCTGTCCTCAACACCACACCACCTCCTTCAGACCAACAGCAACATAATTTTTCCAGAAGTACATCAGTCCCTGAGCCACAAGAAGATTCCACAATGAGTAAATGGTTCTTTCTCATCACCCAGTAAATTTTAGTAATTGTAACATTTGGCTATTTTCCTCAAGCTAATGCAATATAAATAATAAATATAATATAATTAACATGATATAAGATAATGTAATATAATACAAAACAACCCTGAGTCAGTTCCTTTTTCCCAAAACCAAACCTTCCATAATGCTGATCAACTCTCACATTTGTTTGTATAACCTAATCAACACCCTTATTCCTTGACCTCCTCATCATCTCTCATCACTTGTCTTGAACCCCAGCCATTTGGTCTCATGATCATGAGATTTTTTTATCATAAAAATTATTTGATAATTAACCATTTTATATACTTACCTTAATTTTTTTTAAAGAGAGAGTGAGAGAGGGAGAGAAAATTTTAATATTTATTTTTTTTTAGTTATCGGCAGACACAACATATCTTTGTTTTGTATGTGGTGCTGAGGATCGAACCCGGGCCGCACGCATGTCAGGCGAGCGCGATACCGCTTGAGCCACATCCCCAGCCCTATACTTATCTTTTACTTTACCAGTTATTCCCTCTTTTGACCTTCATGTGACCTTCAGTCCTGATGACTCTCTGTTGATTCATTGTTTTAATTTCCCTCAACTGGTTATCTCATTCCTTTTTCCTTTCTCATCCAACTTAAATCAATGGTTTATCATTTTATTTACACTCTTACCAATACCCTAATTCTTAGTCTCTCTGTTCTGTTACTCCCTTTGGACAAAATATCAATCCTTGATAGATTAAAGTCTCTATTTACTCCAAACCCATACCTCAGCAGTTAAACCTTACTAGAAAAATATCACATAATGAGTCCTACTGGTTTCACTAATAAATGTGTGATGACCACCTTCAAATTGGCATAAAATACTTCCCTTATCACTCTCTATGATCTTCCCTACCTCATTTTCCTGTCCACACTCTTTTTAATTTAGGTATTTGTGGTGCTTGGGATTGAACCCAGAGTGTCACACATATTATGCAAGTGCTTTGTGACCAATCATGTCCCCAGCCCCCTGTCCCCAATCTCAAGAAGGTTATATCTCTTATTTCACAGAGAAAAGTAAAGCTATCATACAGGGTCTCCACTAAGCTCATGCTATCCACCCTGCATACCAGTATCATACGTTCCTCTTCCTCAGGATTCTAACAGAAGTGACCACCTCCCATTGCCAACCTCCCATGGGTGTTTGTTGACTTTCATTCTTCCAATCCTTATTCTGGAATTTCACCTGAATGATTATAACAACTTTTTTTTAAAAAAAATATTTTTAGTTATAGATGGACACAATACCTTTATTTTGTTTATTTAGTTTTCTGTAGTGCTGGGGATTGAGCCCAGGGTCTCACACATGCTAGGCAAGTGCTCCACCACTGAACTACAACCCAACCCACATCTTTTTCTTAAACCTCCAAATTCTACAGACAAAGCTGAGTTTTTCTGCTCTTTATTGTCAAACTACTCAAAATAGTTTATACACTATCCTCCCTTCCCTTTATGCCTAATCCACTCCAAAGTGGCTTCTCTCTATCATTCTATCACATGGACTCTGGATAAGTTTACGTTTTCAGAACAAGAGTTGTTTCTCTTGCTTTCTGGGTCCCTATACTGGTTTTCCTTCCATGTACTGGATGTTCTTTCTCAGTACTAACTCAATCCCCCATACCTTCCTCAATTACAGGAATTTCTCAGCTCTCTATCCTGGCTGTCGCATTGTGTATATATATATAAAAAAAAATTAAAGTATATTTATCTGAATATGAACCAAGATTATTTAAGGGATTTACAAACTATATTTGATTCTCTTTATAATGAACAGGTATGTATTGGTCAACTTTCCATTACTGTAACAAATACCTGAGTTTATTTTGGCTCTCATTTAAAGGTTTCAATTCTTGATCAGTTGACCCCATTCCTTGAAACTGTGGTGGCTCACCTGGTAGGAGCACATAGTAGAGCAAAACACTCACCTCATGGCCAAGAAGTGACAGAGGGGAAAACTATAGGGCTGGCATTCCACTCTCTCCTTCAACAGCCCTCCCTCAATGACCTAACTTCCTCCCACTAGACCCCACCTCTTAAAGATTCCACCACTTTCCATTATTGCATGGACAGGGTACCAAGGCTTAACACATAGGCCTTAAATGGACATTCCAGATCTAAACTACAGCAATGTACCATTCATAATACAGGGAAGACATGTTATTTTTTAATGAAACTTTTTAAATTAAAAAATATGGAGAAATGTTTTGGTACCTCCTTTCTCTGCTGGGAATTCAGAGAACGCTCTTGTTAGAATGGTTCTTGACCAAACAGGCAGGATTCCAAGAAGGGTCTCACCCTGAGCTGTGGCTGTTGGGCAGACAGATGGGACACTGTCAGTGTTCCTACAAGGGGTGGTGCTCTAACTTGACAAGGGAGGTGGCCGAAGCTCCTGCCATCTGTTGCTCAATGATCCATTCAGGACTTCCTTGCTGATCTCCATGAAAAGACTTTTAGTTTCCTAAACTCAACCCACCCCTGGGAACACTTCTGCCAAAAGAGCATCATTTGATAGAAAGAAAAAATTAGACATTTCTAGCTTCTTTAAAACAAGTTCCTTTTTTTGTTTTTCCAAATCAGTACTACATCCATAAACACAACCAAACTTATAAGCAGCAAGGACCAGGAATGAAATCTGTCCATTTGACCATGAAAAACTAAAAACCAATACTGGTTTCAAATAGCAGGAACAAAGCAAAGACTCAAAGAATAACTTATCCCTTAGCTAACATAAGAAGAGAGTCTCTGACAGAAGCTCTAACATATTGGGTATTTCTTTTATTAGTACAGAATAACGAAAATACAATAAGATTTGGACTCAGATGGGCCTGCATTTAAATTCTAACTCTTCCATTGATCAGTTGTATGAACTTGCTAAAGCATCTACCTATTTTCTCTGAGTGTCAGTTTCTTCATCTATAAATGATTGACAACACTCGTTTAGAAGGCTTTTATCAAAATTAAAAGAAACAATAATGTGGGCTCAGGACATATAGCTCAGTTGGTAGAGTGCTTGCCTCACATACACAGGGCCCTGGGTTCCATCCCCGGCACCATAAAAAAAAAAAAAAAAAAGAAGAAGAAGAAGAAGAAGAAGAAGAAGAAGAAGAAGAAGAAGAAGCAATAATGTAAAACTCCTAGTTCAATTCCAGGCAAACTGCAAGTGCTCAGTTTGCCAGTCCCCTATCATTTTCTGTTCAGTCACTTTTTTTCTTCCAAAAAAAGGACTTATGAGAAAGCTTGTATGGCAACATGCAAAAGGTATCTTTCTGGCTGAAGATGAAGATATTCATATGGGGGTGAAATAGCTAATCTTGACCCCAACCTAACACCACATGCAAAACTGAATTCCAGGTCAGTTGTACATATAAATACTAATGTTGTTAATAGTAAGGCTTCTGAGAGGTAAACTAGGAAAATACATTCATGACCTTGGATTAAAAAAGATATCTTAAACAGGGCAAAAAATGCACTAACCATAAATTAAAATTCTGATAATTTGGGCTACATTTAAATCATTAACTTCTCTTCATCAGAAGATATTTCTGCTGGGCACAGGAGTGCACGTCTATAATCCCAGCAGCTTGGGAGGCTGAGGCAAGATGATCTTGAGTTCAAAGCCAGACTCAGCAACTTAGCAAGGACCCAAGCAAATCAGTGAGACCCCGTCTCTAAATAAAACCCAAAACAAGGGCTGCGGATGTAGTTCAGTGGTTAAGTACCCCTGGGTTCAATACCTGGTACCCCCCAAAATATATGTATATTTTTTCCCCACAGAGTTAGAGAAGATATTTCCTAAAATGAGATTCTCAAGTGGCTAATAAATATAGGATAATGTATCCCATTTCATTAGTAATTAGAGGAATCCAGACAAGATACTACAACAACATTACCAGAAACAACTGCATTATAAAAAACTTGTACTGAAAAAGATAAGGAACAACTGGAACTTCCATAATTAACTGCTGATGGAAGTGTTAATTGGCACAAGTGTTTTCTAAAGCTTGTTGCCCATGATTATTAAGGCTGCTTGTGTGTCACAGCTCCACACCATCAAAACTGAGTGTACAAGAATGTATGAAGTGGCATAATTTGTGCCTCTAGACACAAAGTGGAAACAATGAAAAAAATCTTTCCTTAGTAGAATGGTTAGATAAATTATGGCATGTTCATATGCAGGAATATTCCATAACAATGAATATGAATATAGCAGTAAGCATATCATATACATGAGATCACATATATATCTCATATGAATCTCATATATCCTTATAATTCCAGCTTGATAAAATTCAAAGGAGACAAAATTAATCTACGATAGAAGTCAGATAATGGTTATCTTTAGAGAGGGGTTTGACAGAGGGAGCGGTCATGAGAAGGCTCTGTAAAGAGCTTATATTGTGCTGTTCTTGGTGTGGGAGCTGGTTACATGTATGTATTTATTTGTGAACATTCACTAAGGTGAACACTTTCTGTATATATTTTATAGTTGAGTATCTTTTTAAAATAAGCTGTGAAAGACACTTTTACACAAAGCCACAAGTTTCTTTTAGATCCATATCATAAAAGTATACAACACTAGCACCCAGAGCATAACTTTATCCCTTCAACCTACATTATCCAATATGGCAGACACTGGCTACTTGTAGATTTTGAATTACGGTCAACTAAAACTCCATTGTTTTTTGAATTTTGATTTTATAACTAATACTTGAGTTTTTTTGGAAAAAGTGTTTCAACCAACTTGAGTATATTAACTTGCTTTTTCAACTGTAAATTTTTAAAAATTAAACTACAAAGCAAGTATTAATAACACAGTATTTGAATTGAGATACACTGCAAGTGTAAGATATACACCAGGTTTTGCAGATTTAGTGTGAAAAAAGAATGTAAAATATCTCATTAATAATTTTCATAAGGATAACATATTGAAGCGATAGTATTTTAGATGTAATGGGTTAAATAGCATATTAATAAAATATATCTGTTTCATTTTTAATATGGCTATAAGAAAGTTTAAAATTGTACATATTGTTTGCATTATTTTTCTGTTGGCAGAACTGACCTAGATGAAATAGATACAGGAAGGTGCTCCTTGTGGTCTTTGCTTGTAAAACACATTGGGCCAGTGTAAAAAGAGCAAAAGTCAGTAAATATTCATCAGTTTGGATGCAACCCATAAGGTCAAGTTTTTCTCAATCAGAAACTGCAAGAAATATTTCTTAAGTGTAAAAAAAAGTTTTATATCTTTTCCAAACTGCCACACAGTGTCTGTTTTAATTCTGAATACATTGTATGTCCCTAGCTATACAGCAAGCTCCTTGGGATGTGAGGCTAAGGCATTCATCTCTTTGAATCCCAAAACTGCTTGCTGATCAAGTATTAGACACTCAATGAACACTCACTGGTTAATTTCCAGAAGCCCTTGTAGGTAAAAGCTGAAGAGAAGCCAGTCTGTGAAAAGTGTTTTATTTGAAAAGCTGGGCTTTTATTCTTCACAGCTGCTAGATGGACTTGGAATCAAATGTTGGTATTTTCTGTTCTTGTCTAGAAGTTTATCACTTGCTGCTTTGGAGTCTTGTGGAATACAAAGCTGCTATTGAAATCAAAGTCAAAAGTGTAAATGTAGATAATTGGAAGTAAAGGAAACCAAGGACATATTTGTTTCATGAAGAGTTTCCTCAGGGATAACTTCAAAGATTGAAATTTTTCCCTTGTATATGTTGAAAAAGAAGCAGAATTCTGTATTGCTCAAGAAAACAATGTGTTTCAGTTATTTCAGTTTAGAATAGAAACAAGCTTTTTAACAATATGAACTGCCCTACAAGTGTCTTCCTTTGAAGATGGTGAGCTCCCAATTGAAAGGATTCATACAGACTCTGTATAGAAACCTTCCATGTATACACTGGCTATTTTATATATTCTTTGAAAAACTTTCTATTCAGGTTTTTGTTCATTATTTAATTGGGTTATTTGTATTTTGTTTTTGTTACCAAGTCACATGAGTTCCTGTATTTTAGATAGCAGCCCCTTTACCAGAAATACAATTTTCAAATATTTTTTCTACCATTCCATAGATTGCCTTTTCACCTGTTGATTATTTCCTTTTCTGTGCAGCTTTTTAGTTTAATTTAACTCCACTTACTTCTTTTTATTTTTATTGTCAATGCTTTTGGAGTCATAGCCAAAAAATCATGGCCAAGAGCAATGTCAAGGTGCTTTTCCACGTTTCCTTCTAGGAGTTTTAAGGTTTCAGTTCTTACTTAAGTCTTCAATTTATTTAAAGTTAATTTTTATATGTGGTGTTAGGATCCAGTTTTGTTTTGTTTTGCATGTGGATATCCAATTTTCCCATCACTGTTTGTTGAAGAGGCTATTCTTTCCTCATTGTGGGTTTATCTCTGCATTCTCCATTCTGTTCCATTGGTCTCTATGCCTGCCTTTATGACAGTACCATTGTTTCGATTACTTAGCTTTATGATGTTTTTCAAAATCGGGAGGAATGATGCCTCCAGCTTTGTTCTTCTTTCTCAAGACTCTTTTGGCTCCGGGGTCTTTTGTAGTTCTATATGAATTCTAAGATTGTTTTTTTTATGTTTGTGTGGAAAACGTCATTGGAATTTGGAATTTTGATTCTGTATGTTGCTTAAGGTAGAATGAACATTTTGACAATATTAATTCTAATTCAAGTACACAGATTTATATCTGCTCATTTTTATATTCTGCAACTTAATCAATAATTTATAGCTTAAAGTATCAAGAAATTTCACCTTCTTGGTTAAATTTATTACTGAAATATGCCATTTTTGATGCTGTTGTAAATAGGTTTATTTTCTTAATTTCTCCTTCATTTAGTATAGAGAAATATAACTGATTTTAATATGCTGATTTTGTATCCTATAACTTTATTGAATTCATTTATTAGTTTTGACAGTTTTTTGATGCTATCTTTAGGATTCTTTGAAAATAATACCATACAACAATTTAACTAGTTCCTTTCCAATTTGGATGCTTTTCTTGTTTTATGCAATTGCTTTGGCAGAAATTCCTGTCCTGAATTAAATAGAAGTAGCAACAGTGGGCATCCTTGTCTTATTCCTGATCTTAAAGGAAAAGCTTTTAGCTTTTATCCATTGAATATGATGTTCATTTTAAAGTATGTGAGTGTGTGTTCTAGTGTGTGGTCAATAGAGTTTTTCTAAATAATGTTTACATTTCTAGAAGTTTAATTCTATTATTCTTTATATTATTTTTGAATATCCTAAATATTTCATAATAATTCTTAAAGATAAACTTCAAGAATACCTCTCCTAACCTATCAGCCAGGCCAACCAGCCACATCTCCTCCATTTACAGAAGATTTGGAATAGCCTTCCTGGAGCAAATGAGAGACATAAGTGAGGAAGGTGGTAATCTTCCAAAAAGTTGCAGGGAATCTGACGAAATGGAGAAATCCAAAGTGCCTTTGCCATAGGTGGTCACAGGATGCTGACAGCCATACTTATACCTCCTAGCCTAAATGGGAGGAGCCCTCTGTAAAATGACCAGTTTGAGAAAAGAATTGTAGATGCTGAAATTTGAGGATCTCAACAAAACAGCAAATCTTTGCTTGACAACCCTATGGTAAAGCCAATCTCTCAGGAGCCCCATGCATTTGTACACAAGAACACTCCCACACACTTCTTCTACAGCTTTGCACATCAATCTTAAACATAACGGGACAAAAAAACAGAAGACATTTAAGAAACTCCTCTACATGGAAGATAGATACTAACATAAATAGGAAAAGCCTAAGAAAGAGACAAAACATGAAATTTTAAAAAAAAACTTATCCAAACACACTTATAAGCAATAGGCAAAAGATAAAAATTTGTCTCTATAAAATAAGAATAGAAGATGATACAAGGGAACAATTGGATCTTTTAAAAAGTTCATAACTTTAGGGTAAAGAGCAGATTCTTAGATCTTTCAGAGAATAAAAAAAATAATCATATGAAAAAATTAGCAATCGGAACTTCACCAGGCTCTCCCTTCACAATTTAAGCAGCTAGAATGTAGACTAACAAAAGAAAAGACAATCAAAGCAATGATTTCAAAGTCTTCAGGAGCAAGGTACACACCAGATTTCTACATGGAGCCAAACTATTAATTGAGGTTAAAAAGGAAAATTTGTACATATGCAAGTTTTCAGATAATTTACTTCTCAAGAACCCCTTTCAGGAAATTAATACAAGATATGCAACACAAAAATGAAGGTACAACCCTAGGTGTGGGACATGGGACCCAGAAAACAGGGTCTCTTCCTAGCTGAGTACAGATTTCCAGGCCAATGGAAAAGAAAATATATATATAAGGGTGAATGTTACGTAGCAGTCCAAGTTCAAAAGAGAAACAGAACTCCAGGAGTAAAAGATGGCACTGGGGTAGCTGAGTTGTTTTAACCTATGGAGAGCAGATTTACAGCTCCAGCACAAAGCTTGGTATGAATTATTGATAGGTACATTTAAAACTCAGGGCGGGAAAGTCAGTTGTTAACTTCAGTCAAAACAAAATTTAATCATCACAGGAAGTACATGACTCAGCTCTGAGTAATAAGGGTAATGGAGAATAAAGACTGACCAGAATGGTGGTACAACTATGTATGTAACAAGGAAGGATGTGTGTGGTGGGAGGTAGAGGATAAGACAGCAAACATTCTCCCTTTGCATAGTGGGTTTTCAATAGATCCTAAGTAGCAATAGTGATTTTTCAATAAGGGCTTAGATTGAAAAATACATAGAGATCTAATATTGATCAGGAGATATCAATAGAAACATGTTATTTAGAACTCAGGAAATAAATTTCCAAAGATATAACACTTCCAAAGTATTTTGTAGTGATTGCTTCAAAGGAGTCAATCCTGAGAACTGAGGGAAATATGGAGTTTAAGGAACTATTGATTTCATTATGTATACCTTATAGAACTCTGTTTCTCATCTATGCATATGCATTCATTTAAAAAAACCTAAAATTTAATTTCTAAAAATATATACATACTATACAAATATATACAAAAATATATACATACTATTATACAAAAGTTTGGGAGTCACATGTGGATCTCATTTGAATGCAACTCCATACTTTGTCCTCTTGAGTCCCAGTGTCATCCGGTTGATGAGCATTCTCCATGCTCCAGGTACCATGTTTATTGTATCCTCACAAGAACCATATGGGGAAGTTCATTGCATTTACCTCCTTAGATAAGGAAACAGAGCATCTGAAACAGAAACTAAGGAACAATGTCCCTTCATTCCTTGGAGCTAAGGACAGTTCTGTGTTTCGGTCAGCTTTTTCACCCCTGTGACCAAAAGACCTGACAAGAACACCAGAGAGCAGGAAAAGTTTATTTGGCATTCATAGTTTCAGAGGTCTGTTCGTAGATGGCCAACTCCATTGCTCTGGACACAAGGTGAGCCCCAGCATCATAGTAGAAGGGTATGGAGGAGGAAAGCAACTGAGGTCTTAACAACTAGGAAGCAGAGAGAGTAGTTCCCCTTTCCAACGACAAAATATATACCCCAAAGGCACACTCCCAATGACCTACCTCCTCCAACCACACCTTATAGCTATCACCCAATTAATCCATTCAAGCAGATTAATGCACTGATTATATTAAGGCTCTCATAACCCAATGATTTCACTTTCAAACTTGTTTTGCATTGTCTCACACATGAGCTTTGGGGGGGACACCTCATACCTAAACTATAATATTCTGTGACAGAGATGTGGGCAAGAAGATGTAAGTTTAATTCTGCAGGCAGCTCATCTTTCTGCCAGGAATATGAGCATGCAGCATTCTCTTTGGGGCAAGGAGCACACACCGCCACACATATATAGTCAGGCTAGAAAAAAGCCCAGATCACTGATCTTCTCAGTGAACCACTAAGCCACACGGGACAATCTACCTCCAGATTTCTTGTTAAGTGAGGAAAAGAAAAGTGTTTCAAAATATGTAAGGCACTCTAATAAGATTTACTGTTACACACACCTGAACATAACTTCGCTAATATAGGTTTCAGAGCCTCTTGTTCCCAGACCCGCTGCTTCTCGGATGCCAATTAAAGCTATCAGAAAAGCAGAGGATGGCTCCCAAAGCAGATTCCCACATCACAGTGTTCTTACATTTCTCTCTGAAGGTGCACAGAGTGGGAGTCTCCAGAGAAAGTGTTGATGGATTGCAGTGTCACAGAAGCAACCAACTTCCTGAAATATGAGTCATAATTCCTCTGGCTTGGTAGGTTAATCAATAGAACCTTTCCTTTTTGAAGCCTGTTGATGGAATTGCGTAAGATGGCAGAATTGCCTGAGGACAATAAGAGCCCAAAGCAAGGCAGAAATTACATTGGGTTTTTGTTTTGTTTTGTTTTTGATATTTTTAAATCAACTTATTTCAGTGTACATAACAAAAAAGTAACAGTATCTTATAGACTGAATGTTGGAACCCCAATATTCAAATATTGAAACCGAATGCCTAATGTGATGGTATCTGGAGGTGGAGTCATTTGGGGAGGCGTAATTAGGTCATATGTGAGGACCTCTTAGGAATGGGTTAGTGCTCTTTTCAGAGGGACTCCAGAGAGTTCCCTCACTCCTTCCAAAATGTGAGGATACAGTAAAAAGATGCTCATCTATAAACCAGCAAGCAGGCTTTTGCCAGACACCAAATCTGCCAGTACATTCACTTTTAGACTTCCAAGCCTCCAAAACTATGAAAACTGAATAATTTTTTGTTGTTTATAATCCACCTAGTCTATGGTATTTTATTACAGTAGCTCAAACAGACTGTGGCACAATATTAAAGGATAAAAAAATTACATACTCCCTGCTGCACCACATATATTCACAGTTTTTAATTTTTAAGTAGAGTCCATATGCTCATGTATTCTTTATACAACTATAACCATATATATAAAGTTCACTTTTCCTTTCACTTAACATTATCACAACAAATCATAAAAGTTTTTCCATGCACAGTCTCCATCATTTTCACTTTAATAATTTTTAAATAAAAACCTACTATGTTACAGGAACTAATGTCAGAGCTACAGATTGAATAACATTCATCAAGACCCTTATCATGCCAGGCATGGTGACACACACCTGTAATCCCAGCGACTCGGGAGGCTGAGGCAAGAGGATCGCAAGTTCAAAGCCAGCCTCAGTAACTTAGCAAGACCCTGTCTCCAAATTAAAAATAAAAATAAAAATGGGCTGGGTGTGTGGCTCAGTGGTTAAATACATCTAGGTTCAATCCCTAGTAGCTGCCTCCCCCCCCCCAAAAAAAAAGCTGTATCATTTTTAACTTGACCATTTCACTAAGGATGAACATCATTTAGTTCATTTTTAATTTTTTCCTCTCATGGATAATGCTTTACTGATAATCTCCACAAGTATATCTTTTCCGCATCTGATAATTGTTTCTGATTTTCATACTTATATGTCTGGATCAACAATATGGATATCTTATGGCTCATAAGATGTGGGATGGTAAATATTTTCAATGGGGGGGACTCAACACCTTTGCTAGAATTGCCCTGTGCTTCCTTCTTCAGATAAATATCTTCTGAATCATAATCTCCAGAGGGTGCCTCTGATTGAAAGAGAGCTAATTGCATGTCTGTGCTCTAGTAGCAAAGAGGATAGAGGGAGGAATGTCTACTTTCTACCCTGAGACTCCAAGATGGAGGAGAAAATTTCCCAAACATAGAACTTTATTTACAAAATAGGAATCTAAAGCTCATGCTATCTTTTTACACAAGTGAGTACTCTGAGCCATTTTTCACAGTTGATCCTATAGTATCATTCCAGTTTATATGACTTTACTTTTCTTTCTCAGGTCACAATGTTAGCTTTTCATTGCTATAACCAAAATACCTGAAAGAACAATTTAGAGGAGGAAAAGTGTGTTTGGGGCTCATGTTTAGACACCAATTCGTGTCTTCATACCTGTATTTTGGATAATAATGATCATCAAGAAGAGTGAAGCAGGTGCCATCACTATACTAGACCTTAAACTATACTACAGAGCAATAGTAACAAAAACGGCATGGTATTGGCACCAAAACAGACTGATAGACCAATGGTACAGAATAGAGGACACAGACACTAACCCACAAAACTACAATTATCTTATGTTAGACAAGGTGCCAAAAACTTGCATTGGAGGTCTCAGTCCATGGTTGGCCAACTCCATCACTCTCGACCTCAGGGGAGGCAGAGCAGCATAGCAGAAGGGCATGGTGGAAGAAAGGTCTCAACTCATGGTAGCCAAGAAGCAAAGAGAGAGCAAGGATCCAGGGACAAGATAAATGCCTAAAGGCATGTGCCCGGTGATCTACTTCCTCCAGCCACACCCGCCCTGTCTACAATTACCACCCAGTAGAGTTTCAAATTGTTAATCCATCAAATGGATTAATCCACAGATTAGGTTACAGCTCTAATGATCGAATCATTTCATCTCTGAACATTTTTGCATTGTCTAACATGAGTTTTTTTGGGGGGGACTCCTCATGTCCAAACCATAGCAGATACACTTGACCTTATATTACCCAAAACTTCTAGCTACTCTTTAGCCCTTATCTTGCCAGGTTTGCTTACTTTACTTGGGTAATTATTCCTTTTCCTTGAAATTTTTAATGCTTCAGGTTATTCCATGATGTTATATTCTAATGGTTTTCTCTCTTTTTTTTTTCAGGCAATTCTTTGCTTTCTTTTTTCAGGTCTCCCTCAAACATTAGTGTTCCTTGAGGTTTTACACATAACCCACATCTCCTCCCAATTTTAGACTATTTCTACAAGGAATAGCAATCTCCCTCATGGATTTAACTACCTTGAGCTGTCAGACTTTGGTTAGAAAAAAAGAAATAATTTTATATATGCCGAACGTAAAGGGTTTAAACAGGGAACAACATAGCTTGGGACTGTTAAAGGTGAGAAAGTCAGGGGAGCCACCATTGATGTCCTCAATGGCCATTTTGACTGTTTTGACCCAAGTGAGAAGTTCTGAAGAGGTCAAATGGAAGCTACCTTGAACCTCACAGCTGCCCTGCATGTGCCTGCAATTGAATCTGGAAAATAATAGCCTCTTCTCTCTTGCCTTCCAAATCTCCACTAAGTCTCATTGCTTATCTGTGCACTAAACTTTCTGGAGCAAGAGAGAAAGCATGTAGTCACAGAATCCCCAGAAAATTTGCCATTTTCCATTACTGAACTCCTTTAGGTAACATGTTCATCTCTAAATGAGTCCAAGTTCTAAGAAGCATGTGACTTGATCTGTTAATCAGTACACCCCATCCTCCCAAACCCAATGTAATTGGCTTGGCCAAAGTCATGGCTGTATCCTGTGACTACAGGTGAAACTGACTTCCTCAGAACCACATAGATCTCTGTTGAAATCAAAAGCACACAGAGCTCTATTGAAATCTCTTGGAAAAGAGAGCAATCCTTAGGTGTATACTGTCCATCTCTATTTCTTATTTATTTATTTATTTATGACAGTGGAATGCATTACAATTCTTATTACACATATAGAGCACAGTTTTTCATATCTCTGGTTGTATACACAGTATATTTACACCAATTTGTGTCTTCATACATGTACTTTGGATAATAATGATCATCAAGAAGAGTGAAGCAGGTGGCATCACTATACCAGTCCTTAAACTATATTACAGCATGGTATTGGCACCAAAACAGCCTGGTAGACTAATGGTAGAGAATAGAGGACACAGAGACTAACCCACAAAACTACAATTATCTCATATTAGGCAAAGGTGCCAAGAACATGCATTGGAGAAAAGATAGCCTCTTCAACAAATGGTGCTGGGGAAACTGGAAATCCATATGCAACAAAATGAAATTAAACCCCTGTCTCTCACCATGTGCAAAACTCAACTCAAAATGGATCAAGGACTTAGGAAAACAACCAGAAACCCTGTGTCTAATAGAAGAAAAAGTAGGCCCTAATCTCCATCATGTGGAATTAGGCCCCAACTTCCTTAATAAGACTCCTTTGGCACAAGAATTAAAATCAAGAATCAATAAGTGGGATGGATCCAAACTAAAAAGCTTCTTCTCAGCAAAAGAAACAGTCAGTGAGGTGAATAGAGAGCCTACATCTTGGGAGAAAATCTTTACCCCTCACATGTCAGACAGAGCTCTAATCTATAGGGTATATAAAGAACTCAAAAAGCTAAGCACCAAAAAAAACCAAATAACCCAATCAATAAATGGTCCAAGGACCTGTTCATCTCTATTTCTATTGCATCTGTTTTCTCCTGTAAAGCCACTATAGTCTCATCATTCTGTCCATGCCACACTCTGTTTAAAAACCACTAGTGGCTCCCCTTCACCTATTCTATACCATCTCTGCAACTCATCTCCATTTACCTCAAGCTCATCTCTTCCTAATTTTTGCCTCTTAATCTATGCTCCAGTCCCATCCAGTCACTATATGCCAGGCATAGTTCCCAGCATGAGTGTGCCTTCCACCAATGGTGACAGAGGAAATTAATGAATAAGTAAATGATAGCAAGTAAGATGATCTATTTTCATTCTAAAGTAAAACTAAGGTAGTCTCTGGTTCTTCTGTATCCCATTTCCCTCCCCCATTCAATGGGGCTCTTCTCAAAGTGGGTGTTCAAAGATGCCTGTTAACTAACAAAAATTAGCACATTCATTTTACCACCCAAGAAAGAGCTCCAGTGAATTTTGATTCCTAGCAATTTAAAAAGATTTGCTGGGTGCTATAATTATTGGCCCGTTGTAGGATAAGGAGTGGGTGAAATAATTCATTAGCTCATTAAAATACAATGAAATGAACATAATTAAAACATTTAGGCAATTTCTGGATCACAGAAAATGAATGATCCAAGGTGCAAAACAAAACCCTCCGCCAGTTGGTTGGCTACAGCACTCCTGCACGTCCTGCTTTCTCAGAACACCGTCAACTGGGTGGTTCAAATCCCTCTCCCTCTGCCCTTTCCTCTACCCTCTCCTCACAAGAGAATTTGCTTAAATGAGCTCTATGCTTAGCACAGACAATGGAAGTAACATAAATCATGGCAGGGTAGTCCTCTGAAAATTCCAAGAGAGGAATTGGAGTTCCCCCTTCCCCGTTCTTGCTTCTAATAGTTGGTTTTGAGCTCAACATCTGTACCTGCCACTGTGCTCATAATACACATATCTCATTAATTCCCACAAGTAAGTGATATAGAATTCATGGACAGAGCTGCAGTTTAGTGATATGTCTAAGGTCACACAGCCAGTTAATAGTTCAGACTGAAAATAAGTGATTCCAAGCAGGCTCTCAAAAGTCCCGGCTTTTCATCGCTTTGCAAACCTGTGTGAAAGGATTCTCCCTATGTGATTTCAGTAGCATTTAGTCCTGCCAGGATTAGAATGGGAAAATTCAGCCTCCTTACCCATCCCCTTGCTCAGACACAGCAGCCTGCTTGGTATGCTTGATGGGTAGCTGATGTCCATTCCTGTTCTCCCTTCCCTCCTCTTTGCAACATTTTACCATCACATCTGCTAGAGCCCCTTTGTTCCTTAATTCTCATATATCTCCTTTCCTTACCCAAGGATTACCACCTGCCTTTGAGTTCCCCCCAGTGACACATGAAATCGCTATGCAGCATCAATTGAAGATCACATGGCAAGTTCGGGCTCAACAGAGGAATTAGGGGCAGGGTGCAATTTAGTCCATATCATAGGTAAACATCTTTCACACTCTTCCCTCAGTATGGTTCCAAAACCCTCAGTAGGTATTTGTAGGGAAGAGAATGGATAGAATAGATCTAAAGAGAACAGGTGGAAACCAAGGCTGGAATCTGAAGACAAGTTCCATCAATCATCAAAAAGGCCAGAGTCAATACTGCAGCTGCCTGAATTTCTGCCTGAAGGCTTAGGGAAAAAATTGTATCTGAAGAAATAATAGAGATAATATCATAGATGTTCAGTGAAGAGAGACATGCAGAAATGGCAGAAAGAAAAATCCATCAAAGTGAAAAGTGAGCAAGGCTCTATTCTGCCAGCAACACTGAATAAAAGCAAACCTGCCTAGCGAACTCCCGCGCTCCAGGAAGGAGACCTTCAGCTCAGTCAGCTCCCAGGGAGCCCCTGTGCCTCTTGCTCCTCCACTTTGTGTCCCCATCCCCACAACACAGAGCCTTTGACTGCTCGGTGACTCCTTCACAAAAAAAGGTCAAGGAAAGGAGAGAGAGGATGAGAGAAATGTTGAAACCCAAGTCTTTCATGATGATTCCGGGCATGAACCTAAATGCACATTTCACTACTTCCGATGCTAGCAAAAACACAAAAGCTAGACGAAAAAGCTTTCCTTCTTCTGCATAGTGGAGCCCAGGAATGGATTCACAATGGGCCTTTGATCCAGATGAGCCTCTCTGGGGCTCCAATAGCCATGGTACTAAGTGTCCATTTCCCTAGGGGTCATCTGATTGTTTGGCATCCTGGCTTATGAGCCTTCTTCCACTCCTTTTTGGTAACTTAGTACCCTGAGAAGATTGTCCTCGCCCAGAGTTCTTTTTATTTCATTTTTTTTAATGAGGAGTGCATGCATATAATAAAAGAATTCACATACCCTTCCAAAATCTTCCTAGATCCTCTCCCTGGAAATAACCACAGCCACTGTGAATCTATGCAGAGAAGCTTTTTACTTTACTTAATTTTCCAAAACAAATGACTGCAAATTATTGACAATGATATAGCAATCTGTGCCCATTGCTGATGGTTTCATGTAGAAATATAATCATCTATTACAGAGTTGCAGCAATCTGTTTCCCTACTATAAGCAGATACCACCAGGGTGAATTACAGTAAGGGTAGAGCTATAAACTAATTTAACATTTTCCGAGTGCCAGACAAATACATATGCTCCTCGATGTATGATGGAGTAAAACCATCAAAAATTGAAAATATTGTCGGGTACCATGGCACACGCCTGTAATCCCAGTGGCTTAGGAGCTGAGTCAGGAGGATTATGAGTTCAAAACCAGCCTCAGCAAAAGTGAGGTGAGAAGCACCCAGTGAGACTCTGTCTCTAAATAAAATACAAAATAGGGCTGGGGATGTGGCTCAGGGCTTGAGTGCCCCTGAGTTCAATTCCTAGTACCTCCCCCCCACAAAAAATTGAAGATATTATAATTATAATAAATAAATTTATAAATAATATAAATCAGAAATGCACTTAACATACCTAAACTACCAAATAACATGACTTAGCAACATAAACACTGTACAATATTGTTTATGCTCCTATCATATGGCTGATTGGGAGCTACAGCTTGCTGCCACTGTCCAGTATCACAAGAGTATCACACCATATATTTTTATCCCAGGAAAGAATCAAAATTCAAAATACATCTTCTATAGAATGCATATCACATTGACACCATCATGAAATTCAAAAATTGTAAGTCAAGCTATCATAGATCGGTGCCCATTTGTATGCTCTTGTTATTGTTGTTGTTGTTGTTGTTTTTAATTTGTGGGATCAACTTTTCAATTTCCATAGAGAGTTCTTCACAAAAATCAATGAACTTACTCAGCCAACGCTTGTATAGTGACACTAAGTTAACTAGAGAAATCATGGTGGAAACAGCGTACCATGAATCCTTTTAATTCAAGCCAGGCAGCTGAACTAAGCAGCTTACAAATAATTTTCTTATTTGGTATGTAATAGACAAAGAAGAAAGTGGTACTACCTTCCCACACTCAACATAACCTCACCCCAGTTTCAGGAAAGGGTACCTGTGTAGCCATAGCATCTCCTCCTTAGGATAGATATGGCTGCTGCTGATTAATGCATCCCTGAAACTTGACTCAGCTTCTCTGAAAGATTCCCACTTAAGAAGAGGAATCAGAGGAATAGGATGGGGACTTGGGGCATTAATTCAAAAAATGCCTGGACTTTGGCATGTATATTTCCTGAAGAGGTTAGTTCTAAGGTCTATGCATAGGATAAAAATTGTATAGAGCAAAATTATCCTTGGGAAGATACCTCCTTGCTGATATACAAGCTCTTAGAAAGCCCAAAAGAACAAATCACTGCTCCTGCAGTTGAGGTCCAGTGGAAGAGGTTGGTTTGTGTTTAGGGGCCATGCTGCATGAGGAATGCAAGTCACGATCACTAGAATCACCTCCACACAGTGACACGCTCATGCTATGAAGCATTGGAGAAATGAAAGAAAAGCAGATGTATATCTCCCAGCCATTCCTTCTCCTAGACAGACACTCACTGAGTGCAGTGGGCAGCAAAATCACCAGCACTAGGAAATTATGTTTCCCCTGTGTTTCACTCCCACCCCCTTTCAATTTATGTGCTGAGTTAGTTGCGTATCTAAAGGTTATAAGCTTAAAATATGTGACTGCATTCAGTCACAACCAACAACCCCGACTTGTGAATATGTCTCAGACATTTCATAGCATTCTTCTTCTACCCGGCATAACAATGTGCCCATTGGACCCTCCAAGAATCTCTTTCCCCTCAGATTATAATATCAGGGACAGTGCCTACTTTTCACTGGCTTTTAATCACCAGCTGTTAGAAGTCGAGATCTAATTATTACTGGTATCTTCCTTCGTGACAAATTCACTAATTCTAAGAATCAACATTGCTATGGGTATGACCAGGTCGTGTTAACCAGTACACAGTCATTTCTACTTGATTGTACATTTCTAATTAAAACATATTCAGTAAATGTTTCACTGCTTATTTCTCAAGACGAAATCATCTTTGAATAATATCCTGGAGGAAAATTACCTTACATTGGTACCTGCTTTCATTTTTGTCTTCTCCCAAGGTAAGGTAACCACAAATAGAATTTTAATAATTCTTCTACACAAATACAAGAGGAATGTTCTGAGTCATGGAGATGCAATATCAAAAGAAATCATTCACTTGCAAAGTATAATTTATTTTAAGCTAGGCATGATGACCATTAGTAAATCTCACTTGCCCTAACAACCAAATGTCTAACACAAGGTATGGTCTGTGACAGCACTTCTCCAAGTCTGTACTTCAGAAAACTATTTTACAGCATTGGTATAGGTACTAACTAGAAAGGTGAAGAAACAAAATTAGAAAGGGGATGGGATTGAAAATAGAAAAATACAAGACAGGATAAGGTACCAGCAGGAAAAGTGAGACAACTCCACAACACATTCTCTAAACATCCACTAGACACTCCTTAGAGGGTAAATTGGTTTATTTTGCTGGGCTAAGCACCCTCTAGCTAGGACAATATTATCCTTCCTAGAGCTCAAGCCAGCCTTCACTCTATTTCTATGTGCCTCCTCCTCACCTCAGGCTGAATCCAGCTTTATCCAATGGTAGATCTTCCTAAAATTGGACCATGATCCAGTCATTGTCAATACACATCTCACAGCCAAATTATATCCACACGCACAACTTACGGTACATATTTCCCTAAGATGGAAGATCAGTGTGCCACAGATTAAAACTATGACCCAAGTCCCCTTTTCCCAGCCCAAACATTACAGCACCAGGAACAAATAGCCATTACTCATGTCATTCTCATACTGATGAACCACAAATCACCCTCAAATCCCAGTTCCTGCCACTGGCTCAGCTGGGACTCTCATCTTGACCCTTATTGTCAAATTCTAACTCATTACCCTGCTAGTAATTAACCCCATCTTCCCTGGGTTAGAATTTTGACTTTGAATCCTCAACCTCTGGCTGGATCGACTGAATAGGTGTCATCTACCTGAAAACAATCTAGAGAATAGTCTACCTTGAATGGATTATTACTATGCTGTGCCTACTCAGTGGAATTTGACTCTTTTATTTTGGATGTGTCTTTCCCATTATGTTTCTGACATCCAATGCATCCCAGCCAAGTCAACCCCCTTTCACTTGAGTCAGATCCCCCAGGGTTTAAAAGCTTCCTGCTATCTTCTTCTCCTTTATTGTTTTCTAAAAGGAGTTGTCAAGACTTCTATTTCTGTCCTGAGATGACAGAAGTTTTCATTAATTCAAGTTCATTGGCATCACTTTCATATTGGGATTCTCAATCTTTCTTCCTGGATATTGTGGTCTTACTATTCTCTGTTCCAGGTCTACACCGAGGTTTCATAACTATCCTGCTATGGTGTGAATGTTGATGTCCCTCCAAAATTCATAATTTAGAATCTAATATTTAATATGATAATATTAAGAGGAGGGACCTTTGAGAAGTGAGTAAGTCATGAGGACTCCACCCCCATGAATAGGAGCCCTAAAGAGGCTCAAGGAAGCTGTCTTGTGCCCTTCTGTATAGGAGAACACAGCATTTGCCCCTTCTTGCAGTGTGAGGACACACTCAACAAGTGCCATCTTTGAAGCAGTGAGGGAGTCCTCACCAGACACTGAACCTGCTGGTACATTGATCTTAGACTTCCCAGCCTCCAGAACTATGAACAATAAATTTCTGTTGTTTTTAAGTTACCCAATCTGGGACATTTTGTTATAACAGCCTGAACAGACTAAGGCATTTACCAACATACCCTGTATCTTCATATCTGAGATCAATACCTTCAATTTCAGCATTTGCAATTACTTAGCAAGGTTTTCCTGGAAGATCTGAGCCTTGGTGTTATTGTCTGGTCACCACCACCTAATTTACGCTCACACAAAAGAATGCATTACATCCTTTGATCTCTTCTAGCTTCTGAATTCTATTAAAAAAATACACAGAATCAATAATACATCTCACAGCTCATTAAAATCCTTCCATTATAGGAAACAAATCTAATATCAACATACTACTGTTTTGACACTTATTTGTGATAAGATATTTGACTTTTCTGCATCTTTTTCTTTTCCTACTAAACGAAGATAAAGGCTATCTCACCAAATTTTTTAAAGAGTCTATCAGTTAAGGCATATGCAGTACTTATCATATTGTTTTGCTCATAGCTCATGTTTCTTTAGTTCTTCCCATGGATATCTGCAACTTTACATTTGTAAATTTCATAATTTGGAGACATTATTTAAATTTTAAAGGCAAATAAAGTAAAAATTACAGTAAAGGAAGATCCTCTGTTTTACAAAGTCAAATTTAAAGGTCATTTTCTATATCACCTGTTCTATTATTCCCCTGTTTTTTCCTTACTTCAAGATTTCCTTTCAGCAAAACAAGAACAAGGAAAGCAGAAGACAAAAACTCAAACCAGAAAATGAGATATATTAGTAATACATCATGATTTGAAAGGAAGCAAGGATTAAAGTCCAGCCAAGGCGGTATGCAGACGTTTGCTACAAAACAGCAATTAAATGACTTGAAGAAGTCCCTGGCCAGATTAAAGGCAAATGCAGTTAAAAATTAGAAAACATGAGTCACAAGTATAATAATGTTCTCTAAACATTTTGGCCATGATGGAGAAATTAAACCATTTAGGAGAAATTACAGAGTTGTAATGCTGCATTGGAGTATGAAATTAATATCAATATATTCCTGCTATTTTTCAAGGACAGTTTGTTCCCAAAGTCAGTTAAAGGATTGCTGCCATAGCAATCAAAACTTAGTATCCATCTCCTTTTTAAAAATCCATTTGCCCATATGGATTTTCCCACCCCCTTCCACATCACACCTAAGAATAAATCCTGGAGGCAAAGAGATGACTAGGCACCCTGTGTCTCACAGCTGCTCAGTTATCAACTCCCAGGATGGAGCCAGACACCACTCCAGAGAGAACAGACCGAAGGCACTGGGCTTCAGCATCATTATCTGTGCAGCAGCTCTTGCCGAGCAAGCTGGGGCAAAAGGCACACACAAGCAGGAATCCCCTCTCCTCCTATTGTTTCAATATACCAGTGGTGTTTGGGCAAAGATTTTGAAGATGAAAATGGAGCCCGGAAGAAGAACAAATCTAGGGTCTTGCGTCTGGGGTCCAGATGTACCTTCCACCATCACTGAAGAGGTGAAAGGAATGTGCTGAAACACACAGTTGTTTCAGCAATTGTTACCAATTGCACACTTTATGCTTTGTTGCTCTGGGCAAAGTCTCCTTCACTACCTTATGGTAAAATATCTATGTTTATAGCTACTTTGGCCCTGTGGAATTCCCCCAGAGCTGGACCCAAACACTTTATTACGTGCAGTGAAGAGAAACTCCAAACTCCCTAGAGGTACTGTTGCTGGTTTTCTGTTCTGATGGCTGTCACCTTAATGCAAGTTCTAATAAGCCCAGACCTGGAGCTTACCAGCTGCCACCTCATAAGCATACCAGCCTCTAGGCTGCTGCATAGAAAGCCCCAATAATCATCTTCCCAACCACTGCCTTTAGGGAACCCCATCACACAACCTCTCAGACGGTCCTTGGCTAACTCTTTTTACCTCTCAGCCTTTGAATCCCACTCTCTTCTTCACTTCTGTAGATGTCCTTCCTGAACACATTCTTCACCTTCCAACCTCTACATTATTGTGCCCACCACCCTCTACCTGTGACAAGATTCTACCTGGCCACTTCTCTATCAAACCATAATCCTTCTGCCTTTGGAATGTTGCCTGGGGACTCAACTTTAATCACAAGTTAATTTCCTCTTTTCTGTACTTTATACTGAAGTCTAAGAAACCTCAGCATAATCTGCGGGCCCTGGGAGATTAGACATTTGCTCTAGTAGTTTTCATGGTGTACTTGCAAACACCTGTATGGGAATAACCTGGGGAAATTGTCTAAAGATACAAATTCTTGGATCTCAACTTCAGATCTACTGCACCAAGCATCTTTAGGATAATAATATAAAAAAACAGACCTCATTAAATGTTCTCAGATTATATGCACACTCAATTTGATACCCATAGACTACTTCAGCATCCTCATTTGATAATAAGTTATTAACACTCACCAAACATGGAACATCTGCCAGGTATATATATATA
>NW_025999945.1:6905107-6955361 GCF_001458135.2 Marmota marmota marmota | reverse complement strand
ATATATATGTCATTAACTTGTTTAATTTTTCCAGCATTCTTATAAGATAGGTGCTATGGCTTATCATTATTTTCTCTAAAAAAAGGAAGGAAATGGAGTCTTCTAGGAGTTCAGTAATTTACCTAAGGTCCCACAGAAAGAACAAAGGCAGAACTTAAACCCAGATATGACTGAGACCCAGAGAAATGCTCTCATGGATTTGGAGACCACAGAGCAAATGGCGTGTCAGTACTAGTATGACCAGCCCTAGCAAGGCATGCTCAGAGGTTCATATTCCTTTGTAATTCTGTGCTACAAGAAGGGCATGGACAGGCTGGCCTTCATTCAGGGAAGCAAGAGGCTGAGCACTCAATGGGTCCATGTAGATACTGAGCCTGAGTCACTTAGAAAAAAAGAATATCAACATTCCTTCAGCAGCAGAACCTTTTGGTCCTGCTCATTTCAAATTCTTGCCTCTACTCTCCACTTCCCTGACCAGTAGGAATAGCCTCAAAAGAACTAAAAAAACAAAACTCCATGCTGAGACCGATAAAGTGTTTCCATAAGGGTTTTTATGCCTGGTGGAAAGTGTTTTTTGTGATGATGAACAGTTTCATTGCCTCTTCAATAGGGCCCCTTATTAGTAATTGTTTTTGAGAAAAATTGCAGACTTGGGTTCAACTCAAGCACCACTCAGAGATAGGAGCCAGGCTTCCCAAGTAGGATTCAGATAGTTCTAAGGAAAGCAACCCTTCTGATGACACAAAACCCCTCTGAAATTTAACACACATTGTCTCCAATGGCATGTTTCCCTCTCAATCCACCCAGGGCTTGTGTCTTATAAATGTTTGATTGAAAAGCAGACAAAAGAGATACAATTCAATTGCTGTTTTCATTAAATTAATGGGCGAATACAAAGATTCTAAATAACTGAATTAAATATTTACTTACCCAAATGGCTCAAGCCAAAATGCTTAAATATTTTAAGCATCTTTTTTACAATGAGTGAAAACCTGAAAACAAGTGAAGATTAGCTGGGAAAGCATTCGGTGGTTAGGAAGTCTTTTAATGGAGTCCTCCTTTTCCTACAAAGACTAGGAGAGCCATACACCTGACATCTGCACACTTTACTCAAGTACTGCCACCCAGATGCACAGAGCAGGGTAGGGCACAGGCTTTGGCCTGAAGAAGAACTTTAGATTTAGGGAAGACTGCCTAATTATGGTAATTCATTCCATCTTGGCATTTAAACTGTGCTGACTTTTTTTTTTTCTTCACATTTTAACGACCTCTTGTGGATTTACTTCCTCTGTCTATCTCTTAAAATTCAATGGGTTTTGGCCTTCTTTTTCTAATACATTGACCTCCTGGACATTAATTTTTCCTATGCATAGGCTAGGGAGGTCCTTCACTTAGAACATGAACTACTCCGAGTTGATAGTGCCCAAATCCTTATTTGGAGACCAGACCTGTCCTCTGAGCTTTAGATCCAAAAATCCAAATGCTTCATGAGGTGTCCTTTCTGAATATCTCAGGCCTTCAGAGAAAATCTTACACTTTTCTTTGGTCTTCACTATCACTGTAAGCACAGAAGCCAGGAATCTAGGCATTATAGTAAGCCCCTCTCTTTCTTATCAACCACATTTCCCGCAACCAGGCACATGCTCTCCCTTAAATCTTTTTCAGATTGGCTATCTTCTTCCTGTCCCCTTAGTTCTACCTCAGCTCAGGGCTCACTTTGCTCTAACTAAATAATTCTACCAACATTCCCCCTGATTGCTCTGATTCTATTCTCAACCTGCAGATCATCCGCCATCTGATCCTAGCCCTCAGAGAAATCAAAAATATTTTTTGCAACAAAAATCATTAAATAAGCAATATATGTTAATAATGGGGGATTTGGATTGTACCAAAATACATGGATTGAGAAGTATGGCAAATTGAATTATTTTTCTGAACTGTCCTTCCTGAGAAGCAAGTATCATCTCCATTCTGATTTTCAGCTCAGCCACAAGGACCTATGCCAGCCAAGTAAATGAGGGTGGAGATGACAATGTGGCCATGCAGAGTCTAGCCTGTAAAAGCCTTTCATGCCTCCTATTACCTTCTTGCATCTGTTATCCTACAAGAAAAACTATCTCCTGTCTAAGAAAGATGAGGCATGTGGAGTATACCTAGACACCAATTAATCGTGGGGCTGCCCACAGATATGTGAATGAAGTTAATGCTTATTATCCTGCACCACTGAGGTTTTATGGTTAGCAGCAATGGAAAACTGAACATCACCTTCTTTATCCATCTCTCCATATATTTACATAGCTATGTATTGTTAATGCAATCTTTCTGGCGTTTTTTTTTTTCTTCATTTATTTTGGATATCTTTCTATTTTGCAAAAAGAAATATCAAAAATAAATAAAAGGGGGCTTCATGGCCATCATGTGTGAATATAAAAACCAGGTCTTTCTATGGGTCCAAATGAAAGAAACTTTTTTCTCTGTCAGTTCAAGTTACTTTTGTACAAAACTAACAAAATGTGGAATTGAACTGGCTTATTGTTGTTCATCACAAGAGTATTTAGAATTTTTCATCATGTTATTGTCATTTTAGGGTCTTAAATGAGGCCATAGTTTAAAAAATAAAAATAACAAAAAGGAAATAAAGAGACCATAGTTAATGCCAATGAAATAATGATTAATGGTAGAAACTAAGCATCAAAAGGAACTTCCCCTGGTGTTTTCTTAGCTTTGACTATTTGCCAAGTTGATCATACAGAAACTATATGGATCCATTTTGAAACCCAGATTGCTTACTATGCCTTAGATTATTGGAAGAAAGAGAAATAATGGTGAAGAGAGGTGAGCAGTTGGAGGGGTAGAAAAAAAGGAAAAATCCAGCAAGTTTTCAGAAGAACATAACCTAAAGGACAACAGGAAATAGTCATTCTTTATACCACCCAGAAAGAATTGGTACAAAAGGTCCTTTAGGATTCCTGATAAAGACACTAAACCTTCACTTCAAAAAGAAACTAATAGCCCCTTTTTGCTCGATTAAAAGACCAGGAAAAAAAAAAAAAAAGATGGAAAGAAAAAGACCAGTATTCAAAAGACTCAGGTCAATGGGTGATATAAGTACAGCTTAAGAAAGGAAAAGCAGCTGAAATTTTCAGTGAATTAAAGGTCTAAATTTAACGCAGGGTCTTGCTTCTCACCAGCTGTGTGACATTAAGCACGTCAGCTACTACCTCTGTGACTCAGCTTCCTTTTAGGTAAAATTAAGGAAACTGCAACATCACAGTAAGTTTGATTTTACAAAAATCAATAAGCTAACATACGTGAAAGCTCCTTATCATAACTAGCTGGCTGTTTTTAATTGGAGGTAGCAGGCCCAGATACAGACTTGCTTCTATTCTGGGCCAACAGTATGGTGGTAATTAATGCCCAGGGCTCTTCCCTGCCTCGGAGACACCATCTGCTCTGCAGAGTTGTACCCCACTAGACCTCTGTGGCACCGGCACATCCATGTGCACAGATATTGAGCATGGTTCATACCCGGGGAAATCTCTTCATATTGCCATATGGGAAGTCCCCATGGTCATTTGTTTCAGGAGGTACTGGAGCACAGTGACAGTCTGGAAGAAAGCAGTGGGATTTTATGTTGTTTACAAAAGAATAGAATGACCCTGACTCTTCATAACTCAGCACAGATTGAAATCTTTATTGCATGCTACCACACTGTCTCCAAACTTGTCTCAAGTAATCTTGAGAAGTTGATCTTAAAAGGCCAGTTACTCTACAGTCTTCCTCACAATGAAATAAGAACTGCGGAGAAACCATCATATGTACTAACAGGTAAACATGAAGTTTATGCATATCCATATTATGATGGCCAGTTTCTCCTTATCTGTAATACCAGAGCTAGACTGAATTACAGGAAGAAAAAATTAGTTACCCCAGAGCACTATTTGGATATTGGCACCATCTGTCACCATTCCTCACATTGGCTTGAATGACCAAAAACAATGTCATAGCATCTTCACCAACTCAGATAATATCTAGAAGATGGCATTGGCTTTCCATATTTCTGTCTCTCTCAATGTAACAGATATGGAAAGGAAGACTCTTCTTATGAAGTTTGTTATGTCATAAATTTGGTTTTACAGAACCAATATATTATGACTTCTTTACTCTGAAGGGCTACTACTTTGCAGTTTCAGGTTCTGGGGGTCAAGGGCCATGATCCATGTCTGACCATTATTATGGCTCACTGAATCATGGAAGACAGAACAAACGGTCTTGTTCAACAATACCTTTAAAACGTTTTTATTAACTAATGTAAAAGTGATTTTCTGAAGTGTTCCACCTCCTTCGAGTATATACATGATAAGATTTAATTTTTCCCCCAATGATTTAAATCATTTCCTATCCAGAAATGTCATTTCCATTTCCTATCTAGTAATGTCATTTCAGGAAGAATTCGTAAGTCTCTAGTCCATTTTAATTTTATATTCCATTCAAAACTCCCTTTCTGCAAGTTAAAGTTATAGATTGAGAGGCTCAAAAAGCCTCACTTTTTATGTGCCTTCCCTTCCTCCCTCTTCCACACTCTACCTCCTCCAGAATTAAAGCAAGGAAGAAGGATTCCCGCATAACAAATTATCCCCAAATCAGTGATTTAAAAAAAATAATTATTATATGTTATCTTTCCTAGTTTCTGTAGGACAAGAATTCAAGAGCCATTCAGCTAAGGGTTTCTGGTTCAATATCACTACAAGGTTGCAGTTAAGATGTTGGCCAGGACTGCAGTCATCTGAAGGCTAGACTGGGGCTGGAAGATCTGCTTTCCACGTGGCTCATTCACATGATGTTAGTCAGCTCTTCGTTACTGTAACCAAAATACCTGACAAGAACAAACAATAAGAAGAAAAGTTTATTTGGGTTCACAGTTTCAGAGATTCAGTCCGTGGTTGGCCAGCTCAATTGCTCGGGGCCTGAACATCATGGTAGAAGAGCATGGCAAAAGAAAGCTGCCCATCTTGTGGTAGCCAGGAAGGAAAGAGAGGAGTCAAGACAAGGGAACAAGATATAGTCCCTAAGGGCATGCATCTAGTGATCTACCTCCCCCAGCCATGCCCCACCTGCCTATTGTTGGTTCAATAGTCCAGTCAAGTTATTAACCCATCAAATAGATTCATCCACTGATGAGGTTACAGCTCTCCTAGTCTAATCTTTTCACCTCTGAACATTGCTGCATGAGCTTTTCAGGGGACATTCCACATACAAACCATAACACACAACTAGTATATCAGTGCTGATTGCTGGCGGGGGGCCTCATTTCCCTTTACATGGGCCTTTCTACAGCTCAATTTGAGTGTCCCCGCAGCAGTGTCTGGCTTACCCCCAGGTTAAGCAATCTAAGAAACCACGGTGGAAACAGTGATAGATTTTATGACCTAGTCTAGCAGGTCTTGTATAGTTTATTCCACAATCCTTTGCTGGTCACACAGATCATCTCTGTTTCCATGTGTGAAAAGGAACAACACAAGACAGTGATTACCAGGAAGTAAGAATTATTGTGGGTTATCCTGTAGGCCAGCTACCACGGTCGGAAAAGGCAAATGTCTCCTTACTTATCTGAGAAAGGTTTCATTTTTCTTTTTGTTAAATTTTTTCTTCTTATGTCAGCCCTATATCTTTGGGAGACACTTAAGATCTAAATGGGACCAACATCCTAATGATGAATTCCTAATGGGGTTTATGTGAGAGTCATTTAGAGGGCCCTCTGAGCCCTCCCTGCTGCAGGACTTTCTAACACTGGGAGATTTAACTGTCTCAAACTCTTTTGTCATGTACCCAGCATTTTCCACCAGGAGTCAATGCCACAGCCTTTTTCTGTGGCGGTTTCTACAAGAAGGCATCCCTCCCAGGTGGAGATAGTTTAACTGGACAAGCCTACCTTTTTGCACCCCAACCCTTGGAAAACCCGTGTTTAATTGGCATGACAAGCGTCAGAGTCTAGGCTATCCACTCTTTTCCCATGTCTCTGACCCACCGTCTCTGTCCAGTTCTTTTTTCTCTGCTCAGAGAAGCACAGAGGCATGAGAGCAAGTTGTCAGGGTGGGAAACAAAATCAATGCAGTCTTAACTTTTTGAAAACACCTTCTATTTTCACAGATGATTCTGTTGACACCCCATCTCTTCTCTTGTGTGAGGGAGAATGATAATTGCCCCAGAATCCCAGAAGACAGTGATGACACTTTCCCTCTCACTGGCCTTCTTTCAGAAATCAGGACAGCAGGAGTACTTTGTGGTAATGGGACTGATTTTATCATCTGTTAATGAATAAACCCTATGAGGAGGTTTCTGACCCCAACACTGGGCTGTTCATTTGCAGGGATCTCTAGAATGTGGAGGTTTAGCAACCTCATTTTTCAGGTTTGCCCGGCCACAATTTAATGACTAGATAAGTTCCACCTGTGTTAAGCATAAAAATATTCAACCAGCTATGTAAGAGAGTCACATTCAATTTTAACTAAGATATGCTTTGTACCAGTTCTTCTCTCTCTTCCTATGACATTTTACAATGCTTCTCTGATACTTAAACAAAGCCTCTTTCTTTGCCAAAGAGATTTTTTGGATATCTTAAACTAAAACAATGAGAGCAAGTAGGCTGAATATCTCAGGTCCAGTGTAAAATTGAGTCTGCCCAGGGTACAAGTGGAGGGGAATAGGCTAATCGTTCTGAAAATTTTCTAGCTGTAATCTACACTCCTCTCATATTCCAATAGAATTTATTTATTTAGTTCATAATTTTCTGCTGTAAGGATAATATTTCTAAGATTTATGAATCAACATATGTATGGATTATTCATTCTGGAACAATCCTTATGTCTGTGCTGACTAATATATCCAATGACCAGAGCTTTTTACTTTCATATTTTTATCCCAAATTCCTATAGCCTTTATTTCAGACTGTATTATACATTCTGTATACCTTTAGCCTGAATGCTGAAACCCAACCTAAACTCAATCAAGTCACAATAAGTTTCTAAAATGATGTTCCAATTATCTTGCACAAGATAGTCAATTATGAAGCCTATGAATAATTCCTCCTAAACCAAAGTTTATTTCACCTTGACATCAGTCTGGAGTTTATTTCAATCTATCTCTAAATTTTTCTTAAAGGACTAGTTTCTGTGAATTTGAACTCCAGAAAAATTCATAAGATTTTTTATTAAATAATTAAAGAAGAAACAAATTTCACTATAGTAAGTTCTGTGTGTGTGTGTGTGTGTGTGTGTGTGTACTGAGGATTTAACCCAGGGGAGTTTTACCACTGAGCTACATCCCCAGTCCTTTTTACTTTTTTATTTTGAGACAGGTTATTACTAAGTTGCTTAAGGCCTCACTAAGTTGCTGAGGCTGGCCTTGAACTTGCGATCCTCCTAACTCAGCCTCCAGAGTTGCTAGGATTATGGGTGTGTGCCACTACAGTAAGTTCTAAGCAATCCAATAAAAAAGAGCTGACTGGCTAACCTATTAGAACCCTTACAAGATGAAGCTTGAACAACAGAGTATAGAAGTATAAAAAGAAAATGGAAAGGGCAGAAAAAGACAGATGAAAGACAAGAACCAGCAAGAGAAGGGACTCCCTGGCATGAAGCAGTCACAGATTCGGTAAAAAGTTTATGACAACTCTCAGGGCAGTAAACATACATGTGTGCACGCACACACATACACACAAACACACATATTTTGCACCATTTATTGAACTATTATTATGTTGTCCACTAGTTGAAAATGTTTTCTTTTAGTTAATCGCCTACACCTGTTTGCTCTTCTGGCTCTCACAAGCTTAACTGAGGTATTACACAAGGAACTAGCATGCTAGGTTCCCAGGGGCCTGAAGTTGACTTTGAAGGTACACCTTGAATGGGTTCCAGTTGGCTGCAGACTTCACCTTCCTTAGAAACAGCCCAAACCCCTCAACCTCCACCACCCACTCACTCACGGGCTAGGCCACACAAGTTCTTCTAGTCTGTCCTTTTCACCCGCCCTGTCATCTTCTTCTAGTCTTTATCTCTTGAATCTCCTACTTCACTCTTGCCTGGCACAAGTGTTAATCCTTTTGATTCAGATCACATCCAGCTTCAATACTGAAATTTCTAGATTCAATGCTCAAGAACATCCTTGGGTTCTCAGCCCTGGCTTGGCTTTCCTGACTCAACTTCCCTCTCCTTTGCCTTCAGATGAGGGTCAGCCCCACAATTAGGATTCCCAGTCAGCACAGAGTTCAAGGATCCCTTTTTTGGCAAGAAGGCAAGTACAATACACTCATGAAATATCATCAACTTCTTCATTTCTACACCTTGTAGGCCAATATTTTGAGTTAAAAAGACAAAAGAGGAAAAAAAATTCAGTCAGCTCCTTGTTATCCCTCCCTCTACTCGCACAGGGTACACTAAAGTAGGGGAGTAGCTGTGAGACTTACCTTTCTTTCCCCACATTATTATCTTTTGAGGGTCATTCTTCTGAACAGTCAGACTATTTGTCAAAGATGATGTCTATACCGCAAAGAATTAACAAGCTGTAAAATGGAACCATCAGTGGAAGCCTGGTCTGTGTCTTTTCATAACCCAAGTTTATTGTTTTCCAGGAAGTTGGTTGAGCTGTCTTCTTTTGACAAGAACACACAACTTGAAAGTGCGTTGGCTTCATTCAGTGACATGAGGAGTTATTAAAAGATGAGCTCTAAAAGGCAAAAAAAAAAAAAACATGTATTTTAAACCTCTCCTTCCCCCACCAAATTATCCCCTTACGCCTTACGTAGGAATGAGATGCCACCTCAGTTTTTTCCATGAAATGTAAGAAAACTGAAATGTCATGTGATGAGACAAAGATGGTAACAGAACAGTATCCCCCACTACCCCACTTTGCTTTGATTGCTGCCTGCAGGTGGGAGAGGCTGTGCATGGGAGTTTTATCAATCCAGAATTAGAAGGTAAAGGTCCAGGTTTGCAAGGCCCCCAAAAGATCAATATTTGTAGTAATCTATCAATATTATATTAAAAGGAAATGAAGGAGAAAGAATTCCAAAGTCCACTAATGAACAAAGAAGTTTAAAACATTATTGAAAAGCAAATTTGCTGAGAACTAGACATTTATTTCAGTTTTCTCAATGCACTATCTCTCCTCAGATTGACTTGGAGGTATGACTAAGTTTGGGGAAGATCATGCCAATCAGGGCAATTAGATAGCCTCACACCCTACCAAGGACACAAGAATAGGAAAAAAATTACACTTAATATATCAAACCTTACAAACTTCCTGATTCTGCCACCAACAGGAGACTTTTTTTCCTAGTTAACATTAAGAGTTAGCATTAAGATATAATAGATCAAGAAGAGGGATAGCTGGGAAAAATGGTTGTTCCATTCTCAGATTTCCAAGGAATCTCCATACTGCTTTCCATATTGGCTACACCAATTTGCAGTCCCACCAGCAATGTACGAGTGTACCTTTTTACCCACATCCTCGCCAACACTTGTTGTTGTTGTTTGTCTTCATAATAGCTGCCATTCTGACTGGAGTGAGATGATATCTTAGAGTAGTTTTGATTTGTATTTCTCTAATTGCTAGAGATGATGAACATTTTTTCATATATTTGTTGATTGATTATGTATCCTCTTCTGAGAAATGTCTGTTCAGGTCCTTGGCCCATTTATTGATTGGGTTATTTGATTTTTTGGTGCTTAGTTTTTTGAGTTCTTTATGTATCCTACAGATTAGTGCTCTATCTGATGTGTAAGGGGTAAAGATTTGCTCCCAGGATGTAGGTTCTCTGTTCACCTCACAGATTGTTTCTTTTGCTGAGAAGAAACTTTTTAGTTTGAATCCATCCCATTTATTGATTCTTGGTTTTAATTCTTGCACTATAGAAGTCTTATTAAGGAAGTTGGGGCCTAATCCCACATGATGAAGATTAGGGCCTACTTTTTCTCCTATTAGACACAGAGTCTCTGGTTTAATTCCTAGGTCCTTGATCCACATTAATGTTTATAGCAGCACAATTCACAATAGCTAAACTGTGGAGCCAACCTAGATGACCTTCAGTGGATGAATGGATAAAAAAATGTGGCATATATACACAGTGGAATTTTTCTCAGCAATAAAAGAGAATACGATCATGGCATTTGCAGGTAACTGGATGGCATTGGAGAAGATAATGCTAAGTGAAGTTAGCTAATCCCCAAAAAACAGATGCCGAATGTTTTCTCTGATATAAGGAGGCTGACTCATAGTGGGGTAGGCAGGGGGAGCATGGAAGGAATAGATGTATTCTAGATAGGGCAGAGGGGTAGAGGGAAAGGGAGGAGGCAGGGGATTAGCAAGGATGGTGGAATGTGATGGATATCTTTATCCACAGTACATGTATGAAGACACAAACTGTTGTCAACATACTTTATATACAACCAGAGATATGAAAAATTGTGCTGAATATGTGTAATAATAATTGTAATGCATTCTGCTGTCATCTATTTTTAAAAATCAATAAAAAAGATATCATAGGTATCAGAGAAGCACTTTCAAACTTCAATAATCAAGAATCATCTGAAGATGTTATTGAAATACAGATTCCGACTCAGTGAGGCTGGGCCCTGAGCATCTACATTTCTCACCTGCTCCTGGGTAATGCTGATGCTGCAGGAAGCCTGACCATACTCTGATTGAGTTGCAAGTTGTTAAATTAAACCAGGATATTGTTTGAGATGAGAAATGGCCTCTCCTATGTAATTAAGGCAATGCAAAAATAAGACAGCACCAACCAGAATGAAAATCAAATGTATCTTGTCGGGGGAAAAACTCCTTTACATGTTGGTTTGCTGAAAATGTGTAGTCAGATGAGGTGTGTCTGTTGTTGACTGATAGAAAAGGCATTAGGGGATAAAAAAAAAATTCAAGGCAGTTTTTCTGAAATGGCAAGGAGGGAGAAATAAGCATCCTGAATGCCAATTGATATCCATGCTTCAGCACTTGGTTTTGCTAGATCCATGCCATGAATTATTATAGAATGGACATGGTGGTGATAATAAGAAATCCCTGTGCAACTGAGAAATGAGGGACCAGACACCAGCATGGAGTTGGGAAATAAAATGTCCTCTTGAGCATTAAACTAACTGAACTGAAACAGAGATGTGCAGTCACCTTGAGAAGGCAGACAGCCTCTGAGCCAAAAGCACTTGATTTTAATCTAATTGGAAGAATTATTATATCCAAGGAAATAAGGTGCTGATTTATGGGAGGATGGCCAACATGGATGCATACCAAAAGGCTAATCACAGAGGCTCTGCTCAACTAAGGGAGAGAGAGTCCCAATTAGAGACCTCGAGGAGGCTCCCGTGGACAGACAGCATGTAACATCATCATGGAGATGTCAGACATGCAGGACCTGAGGCCTCCAAACTGGCTGGTGGATTAGAGCCCACAGGCAAACCCTGCTTTAGAAATAGGGCTTTCCTGAACCATAACCATATTCTTTTGTTTCCACATTGTCTGGGACAGCTTTTGCACAATAATATCAGTGTCGAACATTTTCACTGAGACCTTGTGGCTCTCAAAGCCTAAAACATTTACTATCTGCCTCTTTACAGAAGTTTACAAAACTTCGTAAAACTTTTCTATCATATAATTGATCTCCCCTGCTCTGATTCCATGCAAACTTCTGGTTATGGTTTTCTTTTCCAGGTAGTTTACTAAGGAAGGAGAAGGGACCTCCCTGACTTGTTGGTAATTTCTAGCTATCTTTGCATTGTAGGTTTTGGGTTGGTTTTTTGTTGTTGTTTTGTTTTCTTCTACATGAGAGCTTGCCTTATCTGAATCCATTTGCATGAGTAATAGTTTCTTTCTAAAATTGCCTTTTTAAAAAAATCCCTTCCTAAGCCTGTAAGACAAACAACTAGACATTTCAATTGTGGCGGGTTCGCTTTTCTTCCTGTTAAAGTATATTCTTAATCATTCTTCTGATGAGGAATTTGGGGAGTTAAAAGCAAGCAGCAAGCCTGAGCCCCATTCTGCATTTCACTGGGACTGCATGTATTTTGAAATCCACAAGAGCCAAACCCTCAGCTCTACTGCTCTTTTTCCACATGGGGAATACAACTTTCTATATCTTCAGCCTCACTCACTGCTCTGTGAACATGTTGCCTTTCTTTATTTTAATATTTATTTTTTAGTTGTAGTTGGACACAATACCTTTATTTTATTTATTTATTTTTAGGTGGTGCTGAGGATCGAACCCAGGGCCTCTCACATGCTAGGCAAGCGCTCTACCGCTGAGCCACAACCCCAGCCCAACATGTTGCCTTTCTAATTCATATGGGTGTTGGCCTGATTTTTTAGCTTGACTTTTCCTTTTTTTTCCCCTTTCTTATTTTTATTTGTATTTTATATTCTCTACATTTGGAACCAAAGGGCAGTATCTTATTACAAATAGGCTGTGACATCTTGTCCTGAAACTTCTTTTAATTACCTCTAACAGGATGTTTTCATTTGATCTAATTTACTGGATATGTCAGCATTCATTATACAACATACATTTATTGAACACATTCTATGCAGTATGTGCCATGTTCTGCTTTGGTGATTCACCACCCTTATGGAGTTTACAGTTGCAGGTGAACTGAACTATTTGACAGTCTACCTGAAGGACTGAATAAGATGGCCAGTTTGACAATTCTCCAGCTCACATTCATTGCCATCATGATAAAATTAATCTTTCCACTTCAGTAAAACTTCCCAGTATCTCTTTGCCTGTTGTAAGCCACCCAACCCATCAAAGTTTACTTGTCATCTAAGGACTTTATAAATTGAGAAAATATTAATAATAAGTCTAACTGTTGCTAAGGCTTATTGAACACCTACAATGCTTTGGGACTCTGTGCTCAGCACTCTCCGTGCATCTTCTATTATTTGGTAACAGAATCCTAAATATATAGGTCTTCTACACCAACTCTGATAATATAGTCATACATTAAAACTCAGTAAGACTAAGTTTTTAAGCCCATCGCAATGTCTTTGAGGATACTTATATTTGCACATTGTTGTTCATGCATTATGTTCTACAAATTTGAAAAAAAGAGACACCTTCCTCCCGTCACAGCATCCTTAAGCAGGGTGTATTCATCTGTTTCAGACACAGTCACTCTCTTGTTCTTCTCAGCTCCTAGTTTAAGCAACCCACAGAGCCTTTCCTCCATGTCACCATCCAATTTGGCACATTGCTGACCCTCGGTACATTAGACTGCAACTACAAGAGAGTAATTTTGCTTTCAGTATTTTCCACGCTTTGAATGGCCTCAATGGCCATTAAATTCACAGCATAATCCAGAGCAATCAATAACTTTACCATTTCAAAAGGAAAGAAAGAGAAAAGAAAGGAGGGAGGGAGAGAGGAAGGGAGGAAGAAGGAAGGAAGGAAGGAGAGGGAGAGAAAAAGAAGCATCAGCAGCATGGTGAACCCTTAAAGGAAATATATTTTGAATCAAATGAGATCTCTTTTAGGATTTTTCTACATGAAATCATGTAAAAAACCTTAGTTTTTAAATGACAACTTAAAGCAAAATGGATGAAATTACTTTTCACCACATGTTTTTACTGATAGGAATAAAGGACCGTTCTGTGTATGTTTTCAATTAACCTTAATGCCATCTGGTGGTCATCGAGGAAATGTATGTCTCAAAATTGGTAATGACTTTACAAATTGAGAAATTATTAATAATAAGTCTAACTGTTGCTAAGGCTTATTGAACACCTACAAGGCTTTGGGACTCTGTGCTCAGCACTCTCTGTGCATCTTCTATTTGTTTTTTTACAACAATCTTAATAGGCGCTATAGCCCAGTTACATGATGAGAAAACCAAAGCTTAGTGATGCAAGTAGCATGACATATGCAGAGTTAGTAAATATCGAGATGGGATTCAAATTCAAGTAGTCTAGTCTATTGCCTTCACACTCCACCAGAATGCAGTACTGCTGCTAAACCTCAGCTTTGACTGAAAGAATATGGCTAATAGACTAAAACACACATTCACACACAAATGCTAATGTGTTTGAAGGAAAGTGCAACCCTCACTTTTCCACTCCACAACCAACTCTCATTGTGTTCCAAGTCCCAGACTTCTGCTTCAAATAGGATTTAGATTGTGTGGGGATTTTTACACATTTGAAATTCACATCTGGCATTTCCAAAACGTGATAGATGCATTCATTCAGACAACAAATACTTGCAGAAGCCCTATGCTTAGCCTCTGTGCTAGGTGCCGGGCATGCAATAGGGAACAGAACAGACACAATCCCTTCCTTTGTGGAGCTCAAAGTATAGCAGGGAGAACAGATAAACATAAATTACACAGATTATGATACAATCACATTGTGGAAAGTGCTCCCAGGAGAAATGTGGTGAGCTAACAGTGGTTTTAGCCAAAGGATGACATTCCTTAGGGGCTAAGTGCTGAGTGAGGAGTGGGTGAAGACTTCTCTAAAGAAAGGACCTCTGGGAAGCAGAGTGCTGAATGAGTAGGAGGAGTGCAGGGATGAGCAGGGTACAGCCAAAGGCAAAGAACAGAAGGATAATTTCCAAAGCCGCACTCCCCAGCACCCTCAATTCTGGAGCCATAAATGGAATTTGATTAAGAGGCCATAATTCAGCCCTAGTTCTTCCATACTTTGAACAAATCAATTTTACTGAAAATACTAAAATTTCATGATATTGGAACTGTTTTGAATATCCAAGTGTCATGGTGACTGCTAATTCAAGTTTCCATTAGTGTTTATGAATAATTCAAATGTCTCTTAAATAAGATTTTTAGTTTGGATTGCAATAACAAAAATATTGCAATAATTATGACAGATAATATGAATAACACAGAAAGAACAGAGATAAAGGGAATTTAATAAAAAAAAAACTAATGCTCATATGTCATAAACCAGAGACAAACCCAGAGACAAACCATATGAACTCTGGAATGTTTCCATCTAATTTTTTTCTATGAATATTTTTTAAAAATATTGTATGAACAATTTGTAATCTAGTTTATTTGCTTAATATAGTAAGTGTTACACTTTTATAAACTCTTTTTAATATCATTTTATAGCTAGATGATGTTTCATTATGTGAATATTTTTCACTTTGCTCATTTCACATTTTTGAACATGCAAATTGTTTCCACTGCTTAATATATAACAACATATGAATATAAATAATAGAAAAAATAACATGAATAGGGCACGGTGGTGCATGCCTATAATCCCAGGGTCTTGTGTGGCTGAGGCAGGAGAATTTCAAGTTCAAAGCCAAGCTCAGCAATTCAGTGAGGCCCTAAGCAATGAGACCCAGTCTCAAAACAAAAAAAAATTTAAAAACTGGGGATGTGGCTCAGTGGTTAAGCAGCCCAGGGTTCAATCCTCTGGTACCAAAAAATAAGACAAAAAGAATGACATGTGATAAGTAATATAGTACATAAAACAACACTTTAAAGCATAGTTTATCCACCAGAATAGGACTCAGGGTAAATAGATAATTAAGTAATTGAGACTGTTTATTTGCATGACTGAAGAGAATTTAGAAAAGTAGCAAAGTAAATTGCAAAAGCAAAAGTCACTGCTCAAGAACATTGACTTCTGTCCATTGCCTTCCCATTCTTCCTTGAACTATTAGCTAATTTCTGCCTCAATCTTAAAACAAGCTGCAATAAAAGTTAATGGGTATTTTTGTCATGTTGGGGAATCCCAGAAAGCCTTTCGAAAATCCCATTCGTGAAATGTTGTGTCACATTAACACATTTTATGGGCTTAATCTTGTGCCGCTTAATTGAATAATTTAATATTTGTGACACTAGCTTCACATACACACACACACACACACACACACACACACACACACACACCACAGGTTGTGAGCTGTCACCTCTCTGCTCTTCTTTGTTTTGAGAATGGCTTGGTGTTTTTTAAGCTGATATTTAGTATAGGAATGTATGAGCATCTTCTATCTCCTTCAACAGAGGTGTTTACTTGATATTAAAGCAAATTGGAATTGTGATTTTCTTCTAATCAAGTACTCTTTAGTAGGTATGCCAAGTTCAGATACTTGAACTCTTCAGCAGTTTCCACAGAGAGACACTGACAAGAGAGGGATTGCATTCACAACGCCAAGGGTAAGGACAGGGCTAGATGATGTACTGAAGAGTGGTACTGGACTTCGCAGGGCTTTCAGTAACTCTTCACTCCACAACCAGCAGCAAAAGTAGGTGGCTGTGTGGACTGGTCCCTTAAGAACCACATGAACACATGAATGCCACTTAGGCTAAATCTGGTGGAAATGGGAAATGTTCAATAACCAACATTTTCATTTTCTTTGTGCTTTTTTTTTTGTACCAGGGTTCAAATTCAGGATCACTTGGCCACTAAGCCTCAATCCCAGCTCTATTTCATATTTATTTAGAGACAGGGTCTCTCTAAGTTGCTTAGCACCTCGCTTTTGCTGAGGCTGGCTTTGAACTCATGATCCTCCTGCCTCAGCCTCCAGAGCTGCTGGGATTACAGGTGTACACCACCACACCCTACCATTAAAAAATGGTAGGGTGCTTGCCTAGCATGCGCAAGGCCCTGGGTTCAATTCCCAACACCATGAAAACAAAACAAAAAAAAATATTTAAAACAACCAACATTTTAAAGTAAAGCTTACTAGGTTTGATTCTTGGCTCATTTATACACTATAAACATATAAACATCCTAGGGAAAGTAAGTTATTTTACCATTTTATAAGCCACTTTTCTTTTAAAAAAAAACAGACATAACAATTTTGTCTACCCTGTAAGATTGTTGGGAGAATGAAATGACAGTTTATATGGATCTCCTAGCAGAGTCACTGATACATGGAAAGTATTCAAGGAAGCATCATTATTATCATTGTAATTGATTCACTTACATCAATGTGCTAATAATTTGCTACCATTATATTAATCTGATGAAGAATGTACTCTTCACCCATCCCTTATTTCTCTTCAAAAACCTATCCTTGATACCAGTCTATATTTGAGATGCACCACTTAGGTGGTACAAAAGTATTAGGTCAAAAGTATTAGGTGATGGAGGCCTTAGAATTACCTCCAATGAAAGAGGTACTTCCTTTGATTCATCTCTAAGTTCCATGAAGGCAGGAACCATATCTTGTTGATCAGCAATGAGTGCAGTGGCTGGCACATAATAGGAGTTTTAAGACCATTTATTTACTCAAATAATACTGCGTAGGAATTTATGAGCATCTGTATTATTTAAGTGAGTAAATAAATGGTCTTAAAACAATTCCCCCTTGGGCTGGGGATATAGCTCAGTGGTAGAGTGATTGCCTCACATGCACAATCCCCAGCACCACCCCAAAAATAAATAAATACATAAAACAATCCCTCAATTTCTCAATGCTTACTACTGAGCTCAATTCAAATGAATACAGTTTCTCCTTTTTTTTTTTTTAATAGAAGTCACCAGAATGGAGCCTTTTGTCAAGGGTTTTCTTAACCTCAAAAGGTTAAGAAAAAATATGAAAACAAATGTCTCTGCACCTTGTGTTTCTGCACCACTACCCTTCATAAGCACAAAGTTGTCTTGGCTTTCTCAAGAAAGCATCATGTGCCAACTTCAGAGAAACTCCTGGGTTACATACAAAGTCCAGAACATCTCTAACTCTTCAAAATAAGTATTACTCAGCAATTTTGGAAGTTGGCAACTCTGTGCAAACCCAAGACTGAATTTGAAAGGAAAAAATCTCATTAAAACTGCTGTTTTCTCAACCCTCCTCCAACAGGATATTTGTTGGTAGCACCAAGAAGGCATAAAAATCCCCAAATTATGGTTAGATTTTTATTCAAACCATTACAAGATGAATTCATGGCATTTTACTTCTTACCAAACTAAATCTATTTTCGCATCTACATCCTCTCCTCCTCCAGTCAAATAACTCTCCTCTCCTCTTACAAGTCATTTATCCTTGTTTTATGGTTTTGTTTTGTTTAGTTTTTAGAATGCCAGGCCAGAGAAATTTAAAACAACATCCGATGCAAAATCTAGGACATTACCCTCCTTCAGAAATTCTGAAATGGATATTTTTTGTGATAATCTTAATGATGCCTTATGCCATACAGACTATTTTACTTAGAATGGTTTCACTTCATGAGACTTGACAGTTGTCTTGGAACTTCATAATAATTAGCTTGGAATTCCATCCCTCTTATCATTTTGTTTTCATATTTTTTCATGCATAATGAAGTATTATTGGTAGCAATAGTTTCTTGGAAATAAGCTTCGGTAGGGTTGGTTGACCTTCATTTTGCTCCCACCTTCTGTCATGTTCTCAATAGCTTGCAGGATGCATTCACATGAAACAGGAGTCTCATTTTAACTTGTGGTTAAATCTGGAAGATGATCAGCAATCGTGTTCTCTTTTAACCAGCCCCCCCCCCCAATTTCAGACCCCTTCAAAGACAGCATACTGAATAACAAAATGAAATGTATTTAGTCCTACTAATTTCAAGAGGTGGTATTTCATATCCCAAATGCCAAAAAAAGCTTTTGAAAATTTTGGCAAATGGTAATTATTGAAAACAAAGCTTGTGAACAAAAAGACATTTAGATTTATCCATAAAAGAAAATAACAGAACAATTTAAGCAAGGGGTCAAGTGAGGTAGAAGATTTAATTTTGAAAATGTATACACTATTTGCTTCTTTGGAATATCTTGACTTAGAGGAAGAAAATTTGATAGAGCCCTGGGGAGGAAAGAGAAAACAACTCACATACCAAATACAGCTAACTGAATGCTGAGGGATTCCTCAAGAGTTATATAATTCTGAGCAGAAATCATTTTCAACCTAAAATTTTAAACACAGTCCTATGGTTTAGATATATCTGGAGTGTGCCTTCCAAAAGTTTATATGCTAGAAGTTTGGTCCCCATTGTGGTAGTGTTGAGGTGGCAGAACCTTTGCCCTCGTGGTGGGGTCTAATGCATGGTAATTTGGTCTCTGGGAGCATCACTCTAAAAAGGGATTAATGGTGATCTTGTGGAGTGAGTTATTTGGAGTTCTCTTGAGAGTGGGCTGTTATTCAGCAAGACCACCTCACACAGTTGACCTTCTGCATGCGGTCAGGTTCCTTTCTGTTTCTCTGCCATGTTGTGACGAAGCCTGGGGAACCCTCACCAAAGGCCAAACAGATGAGGCCACCCAGTCTTGACATTCAGCCTCCAAAAATGTGAACTAAACATGTTTCTCTTCTTTATAAAGTACTCAGCTTCAAGAATTTTGTGATGGTAACAGAAAACAGACTAGTACACCCAGGAAAACTATCCAAGTAAATCAGAGGTAGAATTATGACACTTTAAGACCAACAAGCTCTTAAGAAATTTACCTCCTATGCATCTTCCTCAGGAGGCTACTGGAAGGTTCCCCTCACCAAAATAAAGGCAGAATCCAAGAAAAAAAGGAATCCAGGAAATAGGGAATTTCACATCGGAGGGAGCAAAGGAAATTCCTAAAATGACAGTGAATAATAGACCCAGAATAGTACTGTGTGGCTGACTTCAACAGCTTCAGTCCAGATTGTATGATGCTGGAGGCTCCAGAGGGTAGTCCCCAAGAAAGAAAAAAAAAAAATGTTAGCTAACATATGACTTGACTGGTTGCCTACATGGGTGAAATATTATTTTTGGAAGTTTGAGGCTAATTTAGTTGGTGAATTAAAAGTGAGCATTTTTGAGCGAGGCATTTATTAATTTGGATAAGAACAAAATAGGAAAAATCATGTGTGACTGAGCTACAGCTAATATTTATGTTGTTATAATAGTGAAATACTATTATACTATTTTTGAAATACCATTTTGCCTATCCCCAATTATGATATAACCATTTTAGGGGCATGTATGGGGGGTGCGGTTTCTAAAATTTGCTAAATTAAATTAAATAGGAAAACAATAACTGTTATTTAAAGTCAAGAAACGGTTATTTAAAGCAAAAGAAAAAAAGGAGCATAAGATATTTATACATATGGAAGTAAATGCTGGAAAAAAACTGATGAAAGTTGAAAGTGGTTGTGACTGGTGGCATAACTGGGAGAGGAAGAGGGGTAAAAGGAGACAAGTGATGCCCTTAGAATATAATTTTTTAAAAAAAATAATGTGCCCATATTATTTTGATTAAAAATCAGCATCTTTCCAATATCTCCTTCCCATATACCTAACCCTTTTTCAGCTATTGAGGGGAAGGGCTTCTTGTGTAGGTGTGAGCACAAGGCCAGGTGAGGGGTTGGATACCAGGGAATTTGGGGCAGCCCTGAAGACAGAAGGAGAAAAAAGACAATAGACTCCACAGTCAACTTGTGGCCAGCTCTGCAGGGAACAGTGCCAGAAAATTCCTGTTCTGAATCCCAGGCTTGGCACAGTCATCAGTCATGCCTTTCATAATGACAGCTAAGACACAAGTTGCAATCTGTCATCAGAGCCTCTCCTGCAAGTGATCTGGAAGAATGAACAAATACCTTGGCAGGCTCTGGCAGCAGATATTTGCTTTAACTAATTTTGTTAGTGTGGTCAGGTACTCCCTTTTTTTATGATGGTAAGTGCTTGCTATGTAACTTTCTTTAGTTTCTATGTCTTGTAAATTGGAAGATAGGTCAAGGGTCAGCTGAAGCACGAGTTCATGTGAGTGTGCACCTGTGTCGCTAGTCAGAATGTCATCCTTCTTAAGTTATTAGCTGTGCTTTATCATTTTTAATTTTTCCAGTGATTCTTTGCTTGTCCCAGTGGTTCTTTATTCATGTTTAGTTGCAAGTAACAAGGGGGAAATGGCTCAAAAAGCTTTAAGCAAAAATCAATCTGATTATTGTGGACCCCAGTGCCTAGGAGACCCCGTGCCATTTAATTAAATGGTGGTTGTGAGGGATTTTTTAAAAATGAGAATCAGACACAGACTCAGCCCTCTAGGGACTCACCATCTAACTGTAGAAACAGACAGGTAGAGCAATATCTCTGTCCACTTAAAAACCTCACAAGCCAAAGGAGAACAGGTAATTGTCAAGTGAAAGTGATTCTGTCCCAAGGCTCTGGATAAGAATTGACCTGGGCCTTGAGGAATGAGTTTGATTTCTCAGTGGAGATGGGTTTCATGGAGACCAAGCTGAGAGAATAGTGTGGGGAAAGGAATGTAGGAAATGCAGAGTGCATTTGGAGAATGAGATGTGGAAGGTTACTGTTTGACCACAGCGTATACATAGATATGTATACCTATGTGTATCTATGTACATAGATATACATAGTACATAGAAGTACTAGGTATATAGCACTAAGTACATAGAAGATACCAAGAAGCTGAAAGCAGAAACTTCTTTGGAGGAAAGATAATGACTTCAGTTGTCTATATATTAAATTTTTCTTCTGTATTGAAGTCATGTTGCCTGGGAGAGTGAAATAATATCCAAAATAGAATGAAGTGATTGACAAGGATAAGTGGTCCAGAATTCAATTTCAGCTATGTCCACTTTGACAACATGTGATACTTTAAGTGCAAGTGCCTCCAGTAAGAAATGTGACAGAGGAGAAAGGGAGAGGGTAGTGTTAGGCTTGGAGATTAGGCAGCCAGTACAACAGAGAAACCATAAGGAAAAACATTACAGGAAGTGTTTGAATTGGTGAGTGGTCAGCTGTTAAAAATCCTTCAAGCTCAACTAGGCAAAAAACTGGAAAAGCCTATTTAGTCTGACAATTAAAAGGTCACTAGTAAATTTGAAAGCAAATCTGATTGGAGGCAAGAGTAAAAGCATCAAAGAAAGGACAGAAGGAGAGAGAAAGAGAAGGGGGAGCAGTGCAAGTCTCTTGTTTAAGAAAAGATAAAGTTGATGGCAACAACTAGATAATTATCCCCTTGGTTCCTGGGGTTAATTTCAGTAAGCCTGTGGATCTACCAACACCTGTCAGCAAACAAAGCAACAGATGCATCTTCCTGTGGTGATACATAAATGTTTCTGTTCAGTGTCTGTATCTTCTACTTTATTGCAGTCTCTTTGATTTCACTTGACCCTGTCAATTTTTTAGATAGACAGAGACTATACAATTTGGAGGACTAACTTCTATCTTTTTTATATAATGCTGTTATTTGGCAATTTCACATGGATAAAGCCCATTAATGGGGAGTAAAAAAAAATTATTTTATTACCAGTAATTAGTACAGTAGTACAAGCATATAAGAACAGTGGGAAATGGAGATGTGTTTTCTGGTTTTGTGGTCTAAATGATGCATTTTGAGTATGGTCAGCAGAGTGTGCCCAGTGAGTTTGAATGGCAGCCAAAATGAGAGGAGGGAAGTTTGGCTGGAGTAGAGCCAGCAAGGAAAGAGGTCAGGAGAGAAGTTCCCAGAGAATGGGAGGAGGGTCTTTTGGGAGAGTCTCAGAATCTACCCTAAGGACTTTGGCTTTTATTCAGAGTAAAATAATACAGAATCATAAGTTATCCAGTTTCTTAGCCATGTCTGTCTTTCCTGTCAGATCTCTGTTAGTTTTCTAAATATTCTAAATATAGTTTTATTATTTTTAAGTTCTTGCTGAATTTCCTTCAGTCTTCTGAAAAGTTGCATTTTGTGATTAATGAATTAAATGTTGTTGACATCTTCAGTTGACTTTTTATGTAGAAAGAACTATACTAGGTTTAAATGAGAACCTGCTCTCTCTACTGGGGTACTGCTGGGATATCTGTTAAGAGTAAATTCCACTAATAGTGATGTTTACAATTCTTATTTTCTTCATAATGTGCTTTAAAATATTTTAGCCTAGATATTTTCCACAGGTTAGTTTTTTGGCTTCAGTCATAATGCTGTTCTTTGAAAAAAAAATATTTCATAAGACAAGTCATCTTAAATAACTTGTCTCTATTTATGATTCTTTTGTATGTGTTGACATAATATTTAGATACTGAAAATTTGTAGATATTTTCCATTTCAATCCATTCCAGTGTAAAACGTAACTGTGTCCTATTTAACTGGAAGCATTTCTACTAATATTTTTGAGCAATAATTCTGTACCAACCCTATTATTTAGTGGTTCCCAATTATTTTTAGCATTGCACTCTATTTAGGATGCAAACCACCTGAAATTATGTCAAACTCACAGATTAAGGTCATAGTTCCCCACTATACTGCCCTCACTTCAGATATCAGCCACAAGCTCAGGGGTTCTCAGGGGTACTGACTTCTAACCAACTAGTTTCAAATTCAAGAGTTTTTACTGTCCCTCCAGTTCAATAATTTGTTAGAATGACACTCAGAACTCAGAAAAGTGCTATTCTTACAATTACAGTTTTATTTTAGTTTTTTAAAAAAAAAGAAAGAATGCAAATTGGAACCAGCCAAAATAAAGGCCAAGATCTGGGAGCAACCCAAATGCAGAGTTCCTGTATTCTCTCTCTGTAGAGTGAGGATAATATATTAATTATAATATATTATATTATTAATATATAATATATTATCCTCCCTGCACATCAATGTATATCACCAACCAGGAAGCTGGCCAAGCTCCAAGTAGCCAGAGTTTTATTGATGTTCCCATGTGTAGGCATGATGGATTGATGTTTCAATGCATAGGCATTGAGTCCCTGGCCTCAGGACTAAAGTCAATTTCTAGCCCAGTGGAGATTGAGAAGTCATGCTGATAACACATTGGCTCAAAGCACCAAGCCTCTAATCTCTAATCAGAGGGTTGGTCTTCTGAGATAGACAGCCCTATCCTGAAACTATATAGGAGCCTAACATGAGTCACCTCCAGAGCATAACTCAGATGTGGTTGGAGGGTTCCACAGAGATATTCTTAACTCTGGTAAAATTCCAGGGTTTAGATGATCCCTCCCAGAATAAGGCCAAAGACCAACCAATTTATTTATGCAACAAATAAAAAAGCATCATGAAATGAAATCTTGGGAGTATCTCCTTTAATTAGGAAAGCTAGCTAAAAGCGCATCTTCTATAATTAAAGCCTGTGGCTATTATTTCATTATTAAATGAGTGAAAAATGAAATGTCCCACACAAATAAACAAACAGAATTAAAGTATCAGATATTAGAAAGTGGAGGCCACCCATATTCCTAAACACTAATGACAAGCTTTTTTTGTAAAAATCTTAGTGTACAAACAAGAACATCCTACAGAGAATGCATTCCAAGCCTTTACAGGAAATGGGAAAGAGCTGAGGAATTAGAAAATCTAAGAGAACAAAAGGACAGAGGTGAGAAAAGTGTTTCTTATATTTGGATCCACAAATAGCTTGTGATTTTAAAAAATACCCCCTTTCACACCATTTGGGTAAAGACCATGACAGTGAAGTTGTTAAACACCACTCTAGTCTGGTCAGCATTTGTTACCACCCTCCGGAGACTGGTGGGTTGAAAGAGATTCAGGTCCCCGAGGGAACGTGGCAAGGCTGGCATGCAGCCCTTATTTGAAAAATGCCTGTGGATCTGCCAATAGTCATAAGCATATTTTTATCCTAGCATCATGCACATTAAGATTGTATCCAACCAAGGCATAGGTAGGAGGCATCATATAGATGAAAACTCAAGATTGGAAGGAGCCTTTAAAATATAACAAGAGTGGTTCAGAGAAGCTGAGTAAGCCCTCACAAGCATACAGAGCCACAAAAATGAGAATAAAGAAAAGTAAATTCAGCATCCCAACATGAAGCTTCAGCTCATCAGAATCCTTGACACATACATATGAAACTGGCAATTAAAAAGGACAGAAAAGGCAGTGATCATGTGAATACTTTGAAAATAGTGTGATTCTTGTTAAGAAGATGGCAGGGCCAATCACTTAATGTATGAGTTGTTCATTGCCAAGACATCTCTGTTTCTGATACAAGCCTCTTTGCCTCCTTAAAAGACGTGGATAGAAAATATGGTAGCTTAAGTCTAGATAAAATGTGCACATTTTAACCTAGATTTACATAGATCTCAAAGACCCTTTCCTTCACCACACATTTTTGCTGTTTTTTTCCTGGTTCCATCTCCTCTTTCCCACATTTGAATAATCTAGATCTTCTGCTTGAGTGATGAAAAGGAGTGTTATCTAGAGAGATACCTGGATAACCCTTTATTCTCAGAGGAACAAACTCATTGACTCACTAGATCTTTATATGTTTAGTATCTACTTTAGCATTATTAGATTAAGAAGAAAATACCAGACAGAAGAGCTTGTATGGAGACAATGGATAAATGCAAGAATGTGTCCAGGTTGTCTGTTACAGAATGAAAGTGAGCAGAAACTGCATTGAAATAAAGTGCCCATTAAAGCACTACCATCTCCAAATCCCCAGTGCTTAACTGGGAAGCCTGAAGGCTCTCCCACCTCTACAGACATGATCATAACATTAGCTAGCTAATCTTCCCTCCACAAAGGGTTCTGCTGATGAAATTCTAAGCCATAATTGTGCACTACAATGAAGTCACCATATATAGGTTCAAGAAGTTGCTGCTGAAAGGAAAAGAGACTCTTCATCTCTCATACTTCATGTCCTGCAGGTTAATGTTTTAAAGTTTCAGAATTCAAGAAGAGCAGCAAAAAAACCATCCCAATTGCAAAGTCTCAATTCCTACTTCCCATCCCCACCCCACCACTGCCCATGTTGAAAGACCAAAGTTAAAGACTCTTTGGAAAGGGTTGTAGGGTAGATATGGTGGCACATTTCTATAGCAAAATATATTTTTTCTTTGATTTAAGAGGAAGAAAGTAATGTAGAACATGAAAGATCAAAGTGACAGTTATCAAAGAAATATCTCAAGAAAGTTGACTTTCACTTTGACATTAACTTTTAAAATTGAGAATAAGTGTGGTCTTCTGAATGCTGTCATTTCTGAACATCTTTTTTGGCAATTTTTCTCTTGAGGAATCAATTCTCCAAGATCCATCACAATTCTGAGTCATGCTGCCAATTTTTTACCTGACATCAATCACAAAGGACTCTGACATAAACTTTACTTTTAATAGGTCCAGAAAACTATCAGATTCTGTAAAAGAATTGTTGGAAGATAAAACCCCAGAGCTCAGATGTATATCATTTCTGAACATTTTTCCTTTGTTAGTTCAAAATGCTTGTCTTGGGTAAAGAACTACTCATTAGATATATGTAAAATATATCTCTTAGTATTTTCCTTAGAAATTCTTGGTCATTAGATTGAAACCGCAATACCCAGATAAACTGTAGAAAGGAAGTGAAATTACTTTTTCTCAATAATCCCACACTGAGGCAGAAAAAGCAACAAAAATACATTTGAGGGAAAAAAATATATACTGGACTTTAATTTTTCTGTGAACAGATTCTTTAGATCATGCCACATTTCAGCTTACCTGTACAAACAAAGCCAAAGAATTATGATGGGTGTTTTTTAAAAAATGCATTTCTTTGCCCTTAAAAATTTATCATTTTATAATAAGAAACTAGAGAAGCTCCTTCAATAAAACTGCCAGTCTGGCAGCTATGAAGCTCATAAACATGCATACAAATGCCAAGTCCATCTAGTTGTCCAGACTGCTTAAAAGTTTAAAAGTGACTTAGCAAATCCTCAGATAAAGATTAATCCTAAAAAAGTAATCAAAATGGGAAAAGATGCATATATGAGAATACTCAAAAAAACATTTTCTTAAATGACAGCAAAGTTAGAAACTTCCTAAATGTCAAAAGATAAGGGATTGTTGAATAGATTGTGGAATAACCATACAATGGGAAATAATGATTCAGAGATGTACTTACTCATATTAAAAAAACCTGAAAAAAATCAAGCTAACCTTCACCATGCTTAGGACAGTCCTACATTTTTATGTGTGTTTGTATACGAATTCAGATAAAACACACCTGAAGAATGTACCTGAAATTAATATAATTTTATTTACAAGGTGGGGTGATGGCATTTTATTCAATTCAGGCTAACCATTGCAGATTAAGTAGCTTATAAACAAGAGAATTCATTTCTTAGAATTGTAGAGGTTAGAAGTTCAGTATCAGGGTGCAGCATGGTCGGGTTTCAGTTGTAGGACTGCCATCTTTCTGTGTTCCTTACATAGTAGAAAGAATATGAGAGTGCTTTCTGGGGTCCTTTTGATAAAGGCACTAATAAGGACCTCACCTTCATGACCTAATTATCTCCCCAAAACCCTACCATTTTAATACCATCATACTGGAGGTTAAGATTTCAACCTAGGAGACAAAAACAGTCCATAACACCCATTCTCATCCCTCCAAACTCCATGTCCTTCTCACACGCAAACTACACTCATCCCTTCCTAATGACCCCCAAAACTCTTAACTTGCTCCAAATTCAATTCTAAAGATCAATTTCATATGTAAATATCACTAAAGACAGTATGGCTCAGATTCAATGTTTGATTTATCTTGAGACAATATTCCTCTCTAGCTATAAAACCAAACAAGTTGTGTTTCCACAATGCAATGGAAGGAAAGTCCTAGGACAGATCTCTCTTCAAAAGAGAGAAACAGGAAAGAAGGAAAGATTGACAGGTCCCAAACAGGTCCTAACCTAGCAAGGCAAACTGCATGAGACCTGAAGGCTTAAGATCCTCTTTGATGCCACACCCTGCCTTCCAAGTCAGCAGTCCCACCACCCAGGCAGCCAGGCTGACAATTCCTGAGGGCTCATTGCCCACAACTAGACTCTCTCCTGGTAGCCCCACCCATGTCAGGGCAAGGGTTGTACCACCAGGGCTTTTTTTTTGAAAAAAAAAAAAACATCAGAAATTTATTAGCTGCTCAAAACATTACATTGATCTTGACATCATATATCATAAATTTGTTTCAAATGGGGTATGAATTCTTATTATTCCCATGTGTACAGGATCACATTGATTATACAGCCACGTTTTACATACTGCCATATTAGTGTCTGTTGTATTCTGCTGTCCTTCCTATCCCCTTCCTATCCCCCCTCCCCTCCCCTCCCTCTACCCCATCTACCGTAACTCATTTCTCTCTCTCTCTCTCTCATTTTTTTTCTCCCCTTCGCCTCACATCCTCTTATATGTATTTTTGTATAACAATGCGGGTCTCCTTCCATCTTCCGTGCAATTCCCCCTCTCTCTCCCATTCCCTCCCACCTCTTGTCCCTGTTTGATGGTAATCTTCTTCTCAAGCTCTTCCTCCCTGCTCTGTTTTGAGTCACCCCCTTATATCAAAGAAGACATTCAGCATTTGTTTTTTAGGGATTGGCTGACTTCACTTAGCATAATCCGCTCTAATGCCATCCATTTCCCTGCAAATGCCATGATTTTGTTATTTTTTAGTGCTGAGTAATATTCCATTGTGTATATATGCCACATTTTTTTAATCCATTCATCTATTGAAGGGCATCTAGGTTGGTTCCACAGTCTAGCTATTGTGAATTGTGCTGCTATGAACATTGATGATGCTGTATCCCTGTAATACTCTTTTTAGGTCTTTTGGGAATAGTCCAAGAAGGGGGATAGCTGGGTTGAATGGTGGTTCCATTCCCAGCTTTCCGAGGAATCTCCATACTGATTTCCAAATTGGCCACACAAATTTGCAGTCCCACCAGCAATGTACAAGTATACCCTTTTCCCCACATCCTCGCCAGCACTTGTTGTTGTTTGACTTCATAATGGCTGCCTTTCTTACTGGGGTGAGATGGTACCTTAGAGTGGTTTTAATTTGCATTTCTCTGATTGCTAGAGATGGTGAGCATTTTTTCAAGTACTTGTTGATTGATTGTATATCTTTCTCTGAGAAGTGTCTGTTCAGATCCTTGGCCCATTTGTTGATTGGGTTATTTGTTTACTTGTTGTTTAAATTTTTGAGTTCTTTGTATACTCTGGAGATTAGGGCTCTATCTGAAGTGTGAGGGGTAAAAATTTGTTTCCAGAATGTAGGCTCCCTATTGAGTTCTCTTATTATTTCTCTTGCTGAGAAAAAACTTTTTAGTTTGAGTAAGTCCCATTTGTTGATTCTTGATTTTAACTCTTGTGCTATAGGTGTCCTATTGAGGAATTTGGAGCCCAACCCCACGAGGTGGAGATTAGAGCCAACTTTTTCTTCTATTAGACACAGAGTTTCTGGTTTGATTCCTAGCTCCTTAATCCATTTTGAGTTAACTTTTGTGCATGGTGAGAGACAGAGATTCAATTTCATTTTGTTGCATATGGCTTCCCAGTTCTCCCAGCACCATTTGTTGAAGATGCTATCCTTTCTCCATTGCATGCTTTTATCACCTTTGTCTAATATAAGGTAGTTGTAATTTTGTGGATTGGTTTCTGTGTCCTCTATTCTGTACCATTGGTCTACCCGCCTGTTTTGGTACCAGTACCATGCTGTTTTTGTTACTATTGCTCTGTAATATAATTTAAAATCTGGTACCACCTGTTTCACTCTTCCTGCTTAGGATTGCTTTAGCTATTCTGGATCTCCTATTTTTCCATATGAATTTCATGATTGCTTTTTCTATTTCTGCGAGAAATACCGTTGGGATTTTGATTGGCATTGCATTAAACCTATAGAGTACTTTTGGTAATATCGCCATTTTAATGATGTTAGTTCTGCCTATCCATGAACAAGGTATATCTTTCCATCTTCTAAGGTCTTCTTCTATTTCTCTCTTTAGGGTTCTGTAGTTTTCATTGTATAGGTCCTTCACCTCTTTTGTTAGGTTGATCCACCAGGGCTTTGACTAGACGTCCACCCACAGGTCAACTGAGTATTGGTCCTGTCCTTTGAAACTAAAGAAGAAGCAGCCTGCCATCTGGCACATCAAGTATTTTTTTTTCCTTTTACTGCTCTATATTTTTTAAATTTTTCTTCAAAGCATATAGATTTTTATACAATGAAAAATTAATAATTTTAAAAATATTTCAAAAATTAATTGAGAGAATAGATGGTTTCTTCAGAGAAGTTGTAAGAAAGAACTCCTTTCATCAGGGAAAGTAAATGTACTCTTATCAGGAAAAAATCTTTTTCCTCTTGCAGTTTCCCCTGAAAAGCAGAAATCTCTATGGAAAATGCTGATGTATTGTTGGGGGCCACCCTGAACAGGAGCTATGCCCACACTGTTAAGTCCTGAGTAAAGAGGTACTGGACTAGTATTGCACCCTGCAAAGGTGCTGCTCTGGGAGTTTGTGTCACCAGATGGAGTTGAATTACACCCACCTGTTTGTTGTAATCCTACACTTTTGCCCTTTTTTAAGGTGGAATATTTCATGGATTAGCTCCCCCCCCAATTAATAAAACCCAGGTTTGAGGTGTATTCCCTCTCTTTCTTGCCTGTCTTGCCTTCTTTGTGGGAGTTGGGTCAGAGGAGCTGTCACTGAACCCAAAGAAAAAGGTATTTCTCTGTCTGTGTGTCACTATTTCATACCAGCCTAGTTCATCTGGAGTGATTCTGACTGGTTTGGTCATGTGTCATGACAAATGGTGCCCAAATGGGGACCCCAATTTGTCTCCAGAAGTTAAGCGCACGTAGGATTTCAGATTATCGTGGGTTGATTTGTAGAAAGGTAAATGAATTATTCAGAAGAAAAAATTGTGATGTTAAACGTAGTATCTGGGGATTTTTCATCTTTAGAAAGAGAAAAAATTACTTTTTGCAATTCTAGAGACCATAAATAGGCATAGAAAATGAGAAAATAGAGAATTGAAAGTACCACAGAGATTATTAAGGTGATTGATAAAACAAGGTCAGTCCTCTCCCATGGGAAAAGCACTTTTGTAGATTTTTTAGATGTTTTTTGTGAATTTTTATGTTTTGAGATATTAGGTAAAGATTTTTCGGGGTTTATATGCTAAGAATCTGTGCTTGGAGAATGAGACAGAAGAAGGAAAGTTTTTTTTGTGTGTGTGGTGGAAATTGATACAGGGAATTTTCTACTTCTAGAGAGACAAATTTTGTTTTTCTACTTTTTTGTGGTTTTTGTTTTGTTTTGTGGTACTCAAGCAATTTATATTGAGCCCCTTCACTACATTTCTTGTCCTGCCAGGATCAAGAATAGCTGTAACTCAGCTGCTGTTTGGGGATGGATGCAAAGCTTTAACCACTGTTCCCCATGAGGTCTGTAACTAGACCCACTGCCAGGAATATTCTACCCTTTAACAAACCTAATTCGACAAAATGCAAGCTGCGCAAAGGCCCGTCAGCATCTGCAGCTGAAACCCATTTGGGGGTTTGAGGATTTGTCTTTCTTTTTTTTTTTTTTTTTTTTTTTTTTTTTTTGTGTGTGTGTGTGTGTGCCTGTGCACTACAAAAGGAGAATGCAAGGGACAAAAACACAACAACTTCAGCCAACCGCTGCACAGTGCACGGCGCCAGAGGAGACACATTTGGCCCCATGGCTCTGCACCACCATATGGGACATACTGGTTGCTGGCTGTGACTCCAGGGACAAAATGAAAGTAAAGAAAGATGGATCCAGGGCCTGGGATTCCTGCTTGCAGACCAGGCATAGCTCCACTGCAACTCACAGAGCAGGGAGGGAGGCCAGGGTGGCAGTTCGTGGAGATAGATGCTTGCCCTGGGCAATGGAGGACAATTTGCTGGTTGCAACCTCACTCTAGGCAGCTGGGCAAGGGCAGACAACACCACGGCTCCAGGACAACTGGCAGGACACCCACATGCTATGCAGTCGCAGAGGGACGCTGGGCAAGGAAAGGTGGACTGGTCAGACACAGTGCAACCAACGGGGAAGCTCTGGGAGCACTTGGTTTCCCATGGCTCACTCCCAGGCAGGGCTGCTCACCAATCTTCTCCCTGGACATGGGGCCCACCCCAGTGAGATGGACACAGGCTCAGGCGGTGCCTGGACATTGGGCCAACCCACAGTTGGGGATTTTTGCCGGGAGCCAGGCACAACATCACCAGAGGTGCCTGCCCTGGACAGTGCGAGTTAGTAGTGACTGAATGCAGCAGCAGCTAGTTACGGCAGCCACATCTGCTGGCTCCTCGCTGTTGCAACCCTTGCAAAGGCATGGGCTGGATGGTGCTGGGCCATGGACGCACGTCGCTAGATAAAGGCCACGCAAACAAGACATGTGAGATGCAGACAGCCAAAGGGGGCCTTTGTTGCTTTGGTGCAAATGCAACCAGAGAACTCTGCACTGCCCTAGTTACCATAGTAACCATTCACAGAGCACAGACTAAATGACAAAAGGCCACAAAAACATGTCACTGGGTGCAACAAGGGTTCAACCAGAACTGCTAGTAATTGGACATGCAAACTGCACAGGGCCTCAAGCAAAACTCTGGATTACACCTTGGTTCTGCGCTTCTACACAGAAGAATTTTCCAGACACATGGCTGGGGCAACATGGAGGATGAGTCCCACCTCCAGCATTTTTTCCAGGTGTCCCATTGGTCCTTCCCATTGTCACTCAAGCAGGGCTTCTGACTCTGGCTCTCAACTACTAACATATCCTTCTTTATCACACAGGCTGACAACCGGAACTGCAAGACCTGCGTCCAGCTGTTAGAAAATTCCTTCATGATTTTAATACATTCTCACTAAAAGATATTTCCTTTTCAGGCAAAATCAGGGTTAACAGACTTCTACATTGCCACCCTAATCTTGAGGTGTTTTCTAAGCTAAATAATCTGACTTTTTATCCCTCGACAGGTTTCCTTAGAAATTCTCTAAGGCTGTATTATTAAGGAAAATTGCAGAGATAATGTTAAATTTATGAGAAATGCATATGCTTGCTTGTATTTTATTTTTGGAGATTATAAGAACATTTGATCATCATGAGGGAAAAAAAAGGCCACAATTTGAGGCAATTTTCTCACCACCTCTCGTGACAATCAAATATCCCTATTCTTATTGGTTTCTATGTAAATAAAAAATATAGACAGATATGTGCACAGAAATTTTGTGACATCACATAGAGATAAGGGTGCACCCCTAGTTAAAAGTAAATTAAATGGATCCAAATACTTTTAAGAACAACATGGTTTCATAAGATAATTATAAGCATTATCTTTATGCTTAATGCATATTTTTCCAGGAATTTAAATAATCTATACTCTTTAATTCATAAGATAATTAACATATATGTGTCTATTTGCTTCTAATCACTTTCCCTCAACAGGAAACATGTCATTTGTACTTTCACACATACATTTATCTGATGCTCTGCCTTTTATAGTTAAAAATATTCAAGATGAATGTACTTGACTATAAAATACTTATTATAAAGTTGAAATATAACCATCAAGTGATCTCTAATTCCCAGATCATTGCCCAGACTTTACAAATGATAGACAGATATAATTCTGTGAAACAAGGATGTCCAAAAAACTTCTTACTAAAAGACAACAATTATTTAGACTCTAAGATTTATAGGAATTATTCCAAATATAACCAAGGAAGAATTCTAGAAGGAGAAAAGGATGCTTCTACAGAGAGAAATTCACATCCTTGATTAAACAATAATATTTTGAATACTACCTGGAGTTCCAATTTTGAAACTTCTATTTTAAGACTAAGATTTAATTAATTCCAATAATTACTTCCAATTTTTACATGTGTTAGTGTTAAACAATAAAGTTGCAAACTTTATTAGACATTCACTTATATCATACAGGGTTCTCTAACTGGGCTTATTCTCCATGAGATATATGATAAGACTTTTATGCTACTCCCTACACTGGGAAATAGCCTTAATCACGTTTTTTAAAGACAATTGAGAGACACTAGCCCATTTAAAAAATAATATTCTGAGATATAAAGATATTCTCTCAGGAAGGGATCTAAAGTTCCTTTAATTTGTCCATTTTACATGCAACATCAAAATAGATCAGCTAGTCTATATACCAGAAAATTACAATGATTAATAAAAGATATCTCAATTTTACATCTACCCTCAATTACTATCATCAGAGAAGACCTTTAAAAATTGCCTACTGGAAAGAATGATCAAAGGAGAACTCTCAGGCTTGATACATACAAAACAAATTCAGAGAGATTTTTTTAAATGTCCAAATACATGTATTGTAGTGTTTCAAACTTTATATCCAATGTCTGACCTCACCTAAAAAGATATTATGCTAGTACTTTTCCAAATTAAAGACCACCCAAAAAACAATTTTGGAGAGATTTATCTTAACCATGTCCCAACAACACAGAATAGAGACAAACCCAATAGTCTGTTTGGAGCACAGACAACCCTCCAAGACAGATTAATATCCAACTGATAAACAAAATACCTAAAAAATAAATTTAGTAAGCCTTTAGAAAAGTCCTACGTATAGAAAGACTCAAAAAGACAGGACACAACACCCTAAATTTATAGAGGGCCACCTAATTTCAAAGGATTATAGAAATTGGCATAATCCTATAAATTTAGCTGTCATCCATCTCACAATTTGTACAGAGATCAAATAGAAAAATAAAAAACTTACAGACAGAGAGAGGTTTATAAAAATTTTACTCTTCTTCTAAGTTATAAACAAATTTTTGAAAGCCTCTAAACATTATAAACAGGACCTTACTTCAAGCCCCTGCCAACAGTTTATCACTGAGAAAAATGACTCTGGAAACAGTTATTCTTAAAATATTAGACAGACTTCCATGAATAAATCAGCTCAACAGCCAATAGCTTATTTCAATAAGAAATTTAACATGATAGAACTTTTCTCAACTTTAATAATGTGAGACAATGCCTACATACATCAATATTTTTAAAATCAGTAAAGCCATAAATCATACATAATTATTAGAGCTGATCTTGCTACATTAAAATGTTCATACAACTGTTTCTTGATACATACAGATTATTTTGACATAAATCCCTCAAAATTCTATTGCTAGCTCAATGTCATATAAAATTCTAAATTAGATCATTATCTTAAACAATACTGTTGATTCATCCTTACCCATTAATTTTTGAGACACTAATTCCCCACACTTGGGTCAAAATTAAGCTTTATAAAAAATAACAGTTTTTCATAGATTGGTAAATAAAGGTCTATTCATTTATCTACTTCATTTTTTGTTAATGGTAAAAAACAAAATGTCTTTCCCATGCTTATTAAACACATTTTTTGTATTTTCTATTCTGGAAAGAGGTCTCCATATATTTCTCATGCCCCTAGTAAAGACCACAGCTCAAATTTTTATATATAATTTATTATATTCTTCATTTTTGGTAATTCTGTTAAAGTCAAAATCAAGTCATACAATTAATAAAGACTAAGTTTCTGTTTACCATAGTCCCTTTAAATAACTTGGTCAAATCCCATAAACAGATAAAAATGATAGATCCTTTTTTACTATTTAAATACTTGTACTATTGTCTATAATTTAAAACTAATGATATTATGACTTATACCAGCCTTTTATTCAACTTTAATAAATACAAAAGGGGGGAAAGAGAAGCCCATATATGCACACTAGATCTTACAAATATTTTAAGATTTTTTTTCTTAATTGTGATACTGAGAATCTTACTGGTGCTGAACATGATTTAGTCACTTAAATCAAATTTCAAAAGATAGAGTTTAAACCAGTCATCATGGAAAGGCTGAAAACCCTGACAGAGGAAGGTAAATCTCTCAGCTGCAGAGTTTACAGCCATGCAGCTTCATGAGCTTGTCAGGTAAGTAAAAATTATGAAGAGACTTCTGTGGACCCATCTCTCAGGTGCACCTTTAATGTGCTTTGCGGTGTGGACTGGAAAGTCCACCCATGTAACTAGATTAATTGTACTGTCTATAATGGTCCGTTATACTAATAGGTTGATCCTATGGTAAAAAGGCTATCTGGGAGTATCTTTTGAGAAAAAAGACAGCATGTGAGAAACCTAAACCAGCCAATTATGCTGGTCCTAAGAAATTAAGACTATATTTATATATCTGGACAATTGTCAAAATAGAAACATTGTTGAAATAGCATTTTTCTATACAGGCAAGTTATTTACAGACTGGCCTCCTAGAATTGACAAAGACAACTACATGAGGCTGCCATAACTCCAGAACCTTTCACCCTCAGCAAGATGGCACCTAGAAGGATGTTTGATGCTCAACTTCTGCCTCAGAATTTTTGCATTACTTCAGACTTAAGAGACTCCTTAAATGTGGGAATTAAGAGAAAGGATGATGACTATCCTGTAACCTATAAAAAATGCAACTTGCCTAATTGTATCACTAGTTATACAATGAAGGACATTGATCCTTCATCAACTTTCCATTGTCCTCTTGTCAGCTAGCATTTCAAAACCATGGCATGCTGAAAACATTCAGGCTTGAAACAGGTGCATGCCAATTAACCAGACCTAGGCAAGCTCTCAATCTCATGATCCTTGAAGTGATGACTTTAAATTTATTCATTGTTTCTACACTTACAGCCTTTTTGGCTATGTTCTAAAACTTACAACATGTGAATTTTCTTAATAAATTGGCTTAAGTTACTTCCAGAGTCCTCTATAGTCAGATAAGTGCTGATGAAAGGATTGAAACTAAGCTGAATGCTTAAGAAGCTACTGTCATAAATATTGGTAATGAGCTTTCCGCTCTAAAGTTCAAGGAAAGGCTCAAATGTCATGCTGATTATAAATATGTGTGTGTTACTGCTGTCAAATACAATGCTTCCCAATGGGATTGGGAGAAGGTTAAAAATCATCTATTGGGTATTTGGCAGAATAATATTAATAGCTTGGATCTTTTGGAGTTACATCGCCATATTTAAGATATACAAAAATGTAAAATTGATCTTTTGGATTCTACCTCTTTAGCTGATCAAATACTGGAGATTTAAATGACTTTAATCCTGGAAACATTCTAAAACATTCTGCATGGTATATTATTGGACTTTTCTCTTTGCTATTAATCCTCTTTTGTATTGTGACAATAGGATGTCGTGCCCTCAGAACAAGAATCCAGGGACTCAAGATAATGACTCATCACCTACTCTTTCAAGAAAAAAAGGGGGAATATGTTGGATGCCACTCTGAACAGGAGCTATGCTATACTCCGCTCGGATAAGAAAGGTACAGCTCTGGGAGCTGGCATCACCAGATGGGGTTGAATTACACCCACCTGTTTGTTGTAATCATACCCTTTTGCCATTTTTTGGATAGAATGTTCTATGGACTAGTTCCCCCCATTAATAAAACCTGGGTTCGAGGTGTGCTTCCTCTCTTTCTTGCCTGCCTTTCCTCCTTTGTGGGAGCTAGGTCAGAGGGGCCATTACAGAACCCAAAGACAAAGCTATTTCTCTGTCTGTGTGTCATTATTTCATACCAGCCCAGTTCACCTGGAGTGACCCTGACTGGTTTAGTCGTGCGTTGCAACAATGTATCTAGTAAGGACTGAGGACCACTTCGTCCATTGTTCAGCCATTTTTAAACCACTTGCTCATTGGTTTATTCAACCACTGATCTGACAGCAGTTAAGAGATGACAGCTGAGGCTGAAGCTAGGTGGTGCTGGTGGTGTCTTCTGGAGATGCCACCAGTCAATGGGGCAGATCTCTCTCGGATAATGCCCACATCAAGTCAGCATGTTCCAGGGACTACTTCCAGCATGGAAAATCCCAAAGTTTGATTTTTTTTTACAACATCTAAAAGTGATCCAACCCTAGGAAGACTTCTATTTATTTAAATTTACCCCAAACTGCAAAAGATGCTGACAGCTAATTGATTTATAGTAGGAAAACCAGCCAAGCAAAGCAGAACGCTGTAGTAATTAGAACGGTAGTACATGTTTCCCCTTAGACACATTATATGGGAGAACTAGTGACAGGGTCAGAGAAGAGTTTTAGAAAGCAAAATCTGACAGCTGTGCATATAAATTAGAGAAGGCTCCATATGTCCCAGTTTGCCTGGGACGGCCCTTGTTGATGCCTGCATTCTGAGTGTTTAGTGTTTAGTAACACTCCTGTTTTGCTCTCAGTAGAGTCCTAGTTTGGTTGACAAATTATATGTCAGCCTAATTGGAGAAGACAGTAGTGAAACCTGAGAAATGAGTTGTTACAAGGCCATGGAATAATCCACTAAAGGCACCATGAGAGCCTAACCCCTCCACTGCGGACTTGGAAAAGAGAGAAAGAGATGGATTGAGGTGAAAAACAAGAACTGCACTCTGACCAAGGTCAGAACCCTGTCTGTAGCTTGCGTACAAAGACTAGTCAATAAAGGAATTCCAAAGCCCAGAGCTGAGGTCTTTGCTATGACCACACTATGACACAAATTCTCCCTCAGACCCATCCTGCTTCCTTCACTGGATCTAAGATGTTGATTCTAAGAGCGAGTCCTGAATAATCTCCTGTACACACCTCTGTCTTGGAGTGTGCTTCCCTAGGAACCTGACCTACAATAGCTGCCATCACATTTATTACAGAACAAAAATGTGACATAATTTGATCTCTTTTCATTATGAAAATGAATTACTAAAGGTAAGTGCTTAGAAGAGTGCCTGGTGACAGGAAATGTTTGGCAAATGTTAAGAACAATATCATAATGATATTGTCACTTCCAGTGCTGGATATAGCATCTGACTGCCAACTGGATAAATCAGAGTGAGCTAAGCAATGCAGACAGAGAGGTGACCACATTTATTTTCTCCTCTGATGCTGAAAACTTTTGAGACCATATAACCCCATAAAAATGATCCAAAGCAAACTACACTTAGGAATTGTGACTCCAGCAACTTCATTTCTTTAAAGGACCCAAAATATTGTGTCCCACTCCCTCATCTTTACAGTTTCAAGACCCATCTCAAGCACCACTGTTGGAAATACAGAGAAAATAATTCCAAAATTAAGGCACTGCCCTAATTAACTGAAATAACCTGTCCTACGAACTTGACGTGGAATTCTAGTCACATCACTGTCACTTTTCCAATTAATCACTGGAGCCTCATCTCATTACCATCTCCACTATCACCTTACTCCATCCCCTTTATTAAGAACTAAAAACATAAGGATTTTATCCTTTCCTTGAATTACCCAAGATCTTGGAAATTTATATCTAATAATCTAGCATTCCACTCACCCATCTCACCTACCCCCCCAAGGTAAGATGGGGCTCCTGCTTCTGCTTCTCTTTTCCATAAGATTATTGATTGAGACTGATCCTAAATCAGCCCGACAGAAGCACATCAAAGCATAACAGAAATATGACCCATGCAAATAAAGAAAAATGTCAAACTTCATTCAACTCCTTAATGAGAAAGCTGGTTGTAAGATGGTTTGAGGAATTTGGGTGTTTGGGATTTGATGATATGTTTTAGTGTTAGAATGAGAGACTAGGTTAAATACAAAAGTGCAATATCATATAGTGCAGCAAAACATGACTTTTTAAATTATCTTCTCTATGAGACAGACCCATGTGCATCTGTACCAGACCAAATGTACCTGTTAAAACGTGAAATTCACAGAATCTGAAATTGATTGGTTCCTTAATTGATTTATAATCCTAAATCAAAACAAGTCCATTTCTCTAGATAATTAAATTGGATAAGGTTTAAGCATTGCTTAACAGATGAAATATGAATGAGAAAAGAATAAAAATCACTTCTCTTAATTATAAAGCTTTGAATCATTTTTATCAATTCTTTAGTTTCACCAATTTTGCTACTTAACTCACATTTCTCAACTTCTAACCTCTCTGTAGAGGAGGGGATAAACTGGGACAGTCCAGAGAGGAGCAGAGGATCTCTGATCATCTGTGGAAATACATTTAAAAAAAAGTGTCAGAGCCCACCATGTCAGAGTGTCAGAGCCTAACAATGTCCAGGGAAAATGTTCCTTCACAGCTATAGGATGCATCTGATGGGTCCTGTTACCAAGGGTTCCCTCATTTAGGAAATAGACTCAACAAATTATTAGGCCTGATGCTATTTCATTTTGAAATCAGATAACTAGCGCTCCTGATTCTGATTCCACAGTTCCTAGTAAACATCTGATGATATAGGCCTATAAGGAAAAATGTGCTCTGACTGGGGCTGACATAAACATCCTGTCTGAGTAGTGTTCTAATTCCTTTTATGAATTAATAAGAGTTGGTATTCTGTTGTTGTTGTTCTTTTTTAGATATACATGACAGTAGAGTGCATTTTGACATATTATACATACATAGAGCATAACTTATTCTAATTAGGATCTCACTCATGTGGTTGTGCACAATGTAGAGTTTCACTGGTTGTGTATTCATATATTAACAGAGGAAAGTTAATGGGAAAGACAGTAGAATGAATCAGATAATTTGGTATTCTTGGTTTGTACATTAAATTCTTGTAAGTATGGCTAAACTGAGTCAATACAATGGAATCATATCAACTTTGGGACACTGAGAAGTTAGGTTTTGGTACTGAAACACTGAGACCCTATGACACTAAAGAATTCACCAAGGGAAAGATCACATTGTGAGGACCCATTGGGGCAGCCCACCAGCTCTCTTGTTCTAAACTTCCAAGTGAAGCAGCATCCTTTCATTAGGAAAGCATCTAAGTTTCATTAAAAACATCTATAGTGGTCATTCAGCAGTCATATTCTCCCTCACCTCCCCCTCTCTTACACACACACACACACATAAAAGCATCTCTTCTATAACCCAAATCACAGTTTGAGTTTCACTCTGGGCTTTGTATTGCCCTCCTATCTACCTTGAAACATTCCCCCTTACCCCATCTATAATCCTGAGCTATTTGAGAACACAGCTAAGTTTCGTGCATCCTTTTTATTCTGAGTTTCATCTAGCACCATGCCCTGAACATAAAGTTATGAATGCAGCAAATTTGGTACTCTGAGTTGTTTGTTTTTCTCCATTAAGCTTACTATTTCAGTGAATAATGAAATTTCAAAGGAAAATTATATATTTGAAATATGTTTTCACATATCCATTTTATAAATCTAGAAAGTCTGGTGCTCTTCTGTCATGCTCTAGAAAGAAATGTGTTCTTTAAAAGTGCAATTTTCAGTTCATTTTCCTCCAAGTAACACCAAGATAGCTTAATTTCTTGCTTGGAAAAACAGAAGGCTTGATTTTTCCATCCATCTCCCATATCATTTCTGCCTAAATTGTGTCAACACAATTTTCTCTGGATAATAACACTCCTCATCTTAGCAAAGACATAAAATTACTTGTACCCAACACAGGATCCTTAAGGTAAACTTTCATTTATTTGTACCTAAAAGAAATGGTACAAAGGGACAGTGGCCCTTTAAAACTTATTGTTATTAAAGAGTCTCCTGTTGCAAGAGAACAGTGGGTCTTAGGTCAGTTTTATGGGCCTAGCACCTCAGCTATTTATTGTAATGCAATTACCATACCAACTCAACCATTACATGATGCAAAGTCTGCTTCTCATTAGAATGAGAACATTTAAAAATAGCAGAGAACTTTGCAAAACCTGAAATCTTTTCAGGAAAGCAAAAATTCACAGGAAGCAAATGTGCCTTCATCTCCCCCTCTGCCCTCCCTGATACTGTTGCCAGGTTGCAAGTTAATTATTCTGGCAAGGAGGCTCAGCAAGAAGCAATGAGATCTTCTAAGAACACCAGCAGAATTACATGATATCAGCAGATTCCTTTCCCAGGACAACACCCTTGGTTTGATTAGGAATGGAATAACAAACTGCCCACAATATGCAGGTCTTTTCCAGAATCTTCTTTATGTTCAGCCAGCAAATTGAATTGAATTCTTCATCCTACACCATTCAGAACTACACCATTCAGTAGATCTTGATGGGGATATAATCAAAGGCCAACAGACATAATTATCTCAACCAATCTAAGCTACCAAACTGCTGCAGAGAAAAAAGAAGAAACCTAATAACTAGATGCAAGTTAACACTAAAAGGACTATGTGTAAAAATGAAGTGCTAAGAAGTATGCACATTTTTTGGTGAAATGATATACTCAAAAAATAGTGAGGATCATGTATTAGTCTGTTTTCATTACTATGAAATTACTGATTATTATTTCATTACTATAAAATTTCATCATTATTAAATTTCATTACTATGAAATACCTGATGCAGGCTAACTTTATAAAGAAAAGAGGTTTGCTTAGCTCATAGTTTTGGATATTCAGGGGCAATTTCCCTGTATTGGTTTGGCTCTGATGAGGATCTTATGATAGGATGGCATCATAATACTGTGGGCACATATGGGAGGAAGGATCACATCTCAAAACAAGAAACCAACAAGCTAAAAGGGGCTAGCCTTCCCCTTTTTCTAAGAACTCTCTCTGGAAAACTACCACAGGGTCCTGTGAGAACTACCTTAATCCCTTCTAGGATATCACCCTCAATGACTTACAGACCTCCCATTAGACAACATCTTATAAGGGTTCCAACTGCCTCTCAACATTGCCACACTAGGGACTTTTGACATGTGAACCTCTGGAGATACTCAAACCAGATTCAAACCATATCAGACCATGAATACTTTACTTTGGTCTATCCTCCCATTTTTATCTGATATATATATATATATATATATATATATATATATATGTATAAAATATATTTTTAAACTTTCATTTGTAGGCGTATGCTTGAGTTTAGGACCTGAGTTAATATGTAATTCCAATTTATAAATGCTACTCAGTGAGAATTTGGGGATTCTTAAGTGTCTTCTTGGGGAAATGGCTCATTTCCAGGCACAGGAAATACAACATGGGCCTGGAGTGTCGTGTGTGTGTGTGTGTATGTGTGTGTGTGTGTGTGTGCGTGCACACGCAAACTAAAAAAATAAGAAAATAGAAGGTGAATGATGGAAACATGCCATGAAGGATTCTCACTGTTCACATTGCAGAAAAACTGAGCATCAAATAAATAACAAAAGCAACAAGTTACAACACACTAAATAATAGAGGAATTTGGGATTCCATATTATTAAATTCTGCTTTACAATAAAATGGCAATAAATAAATATAGAAAAAATGATAGAACTGGAGAATCACTACGTGGCAGCAATCATTGGAGGGAAAGGATATTGGTGTGATCTTGGAATACCTTCCACAAAACTTTAAGGGCAAAAGAAAAGCTGGTAAAGAAACTTGGCAAACACCAACATGACCAGGTGATCAAGGTATACGTCATCCATGGCAGAACTGGTTGAGAGTGTGCCCCTTGATATGATGTCGTGAGAAGTATGTCATTTCTATAGTATGCCTGCCAAGGATGTGTGACCTGAGCCTGGTCATGAGGGAAGAGCAGGCAGTTGAGAATTATCCTCCAAAATGAAAGAATCGTATTCTTTAAAACTATCAAGAATACAGAAGACAGGGAAACCCCGAGGAACTCTTCCAGACTGGAAGAGACTGAAGAGACCTAAAAATAACATAAACACATACTGCATGCGCTCCAATGAGATCCTGGACCAGAATCGGGAAAAAAAAAAAAAAAAAGATGAAGATAGAGGCAGAGAGCAGGGAGAGAGAGAAGAACACAGGCAACAGAGCAAATACAATAAAGTGTTATCAGGTGGGGAATCTGAAGAGTGAGGATATAATTCTATGTTTTATTCTGGCAACTTTTCTGTGAGTTTGGAACTATTTCAAAATAAATTAGTCTTAGAAAAAAGAACAAAGAAACACAGCTTGCTTCATGCACATTGCTAAATATTACTTGCAAGCATGTATATGAATAAGGAAAAAGAACAATCACAGTAAGCATCCCCCAAGCTCTGACTCCAACATGCACTCCATTTCATTTTATGGTTTCCTGGTGTAGGTCAGAGATTTATCAGCAGTTAACCCTCAACAGGTTGAGTAACTTGAAGGTTCTACCCAGAAGAAGGAATTTAGCTGAAACCAGTTATTAAGCTCATGACCTACGAATCTTTAGCCCTAGAAATGTCACTCTGCTGGCATCCCTTGTTGAATTTATACATTCTATAAATGGGTAAGAGACTACCTCACACTGTTTTTACTTACCACTATAGGCTTAAGACAGACTTTTGTGTAGCAGCTAGTCTGATAAAATGAATACAAATTCCCAGCTCTCATGCCAACAGGCCAGGACTAGGGTGAGGTGGGTGAGGTTCCCACAGTGCAAACATTAAGGAAGCACTTATTCTCAGGCTGCCTTATGCATCTCACTGGGTCCTGGCCCAGACTACCAGATTCTGATGCATTCAGGAATGGGTCTTGGGAATAATTAGTGATCAAAATTCCACCAGATGATTTGGTAATCTGCCAAGTCAGGGTCTATTTGTCTAACTCAATGGTTCCCAAGTACAGTGTCAGATCAGCAGCAGCAGCAGCAGCAGCAGCAGCAGCATCACCTGAGAAGTTAATAGACTTGAAAATTTTCAACCCATTTCCAGTTTATCTATAATATAGAGTTCTATAATATCCAGTTTATCTATAATATAGAGTTCTATAATATCCAGTTCTACTGAATCAAAAACCCTGATAGTGGGACTAGCAACCTTTTTGAATAAGCCCTTTAGGTAACTCTGATGCCCCTGTGTTAGCTTTTCTCCTGCTGCAACTAAAAGACCCAACCAGAACAACTGTAGAGGAGGAAAAGTTTATTTTAGGGCTCATGGTTTTAGAGGTCTTAGTCCATAGAAAGCCAGTGCCATTCCTTAGGGCTCAAGGTGAGGCAAGACATCATGGCAGAAAAGTGTGGCAAAGGGAAGCTGCTCACAAGGTGATTGGGAAGCAGAGAGAGGTCTCCACTTGCCAGATACAAATATATACCCCAAAGCAATGCCCCAATTTCCACCTCCTCTAGCCATACCCTACCACTTCAGTTACCAGTTAATCCCTATCCGAGGATTCATTCACTGATTGGGTTAAGACTCTTACAACCCAATCATTTCTCCAAACCTTCTTGCATTGTCTCACATCTAAACCATAATACCCACCCTAAGGTCTAAGAAACATAAATTTGGCTTAAATTTAACACAAAAATATAGTGAAGCCCAGAGAAGGTAAAAGACTTGCTCAAGATAAATTTGATTGTGACCTACAAGGTAGAAAAGGAATGGAGATCTTTCAAAAAGAAGTGAGGATAACCTCAACAGAGAGTTGAGCAGAATTTCTCGGAATTTAAACCTATTTCGGTGGAGAGCTTCTGGAAATTCAGAATTATTATTAAAGTGAAGTTCAATTTGATGATAAAATGTGTCTAAGTATAGTTAGTATAGTCAACACGTAATTTTTTCCCTTGAAAGAAGTACATTCACACATCCGTTCCTGTCCAGAAATAGTATCATCTGTCACCAGCTACTCTGTTGCAGCCAGCTCTATATTATAGATAAACAAGTCGTCCAATAGATATTATTGATTCTCTTCATCACTCTTACAAACCAGTCTTCTTCAACAGGACTAACCATGGAGTGGGATGATACATAGTTGTGGGTAAATATTCTGATGAACCTTGAAGATGCATTTATCAGACAGTTCTTGTGCGTCACAGGAATTGCCTCAACCCTACCTCTTATTTCGAGCATTGCTGTATTGACCTGCCCACCTCCCTGCAGTCCCCGGCAAGCTTCAACCAGCTCTGTGCCAGTGCAGCCTGAAAGCACTTGGAATCAGCAGTCTGGAAATGAAGAAGATTTTCCGCCATGAGACCACCTATGGCCAAAGAAAGATGGAACACACTGTTCAGTTCACCTGTGGCATTGAAATAACAGCATGGTCTCTTCACTTTATAGTTACCTAAAAGCCTATTTAGCCACCAAAAAATATTTTTTCAGAAAACTAAAGAGTTCCAATCAGAAGTGAGAAAATATTTTATGGAGATTTTAAGTAGTCAGGAGTTGATACAATTTGGAAAATAAGGGATTTTTAACTTAACCAGCACAAAATTACAAACAGGAGAAAATATTTGTTTAAAATGACATAAGAATTCACAACACATTACAGGCATCTTGGAGATCCAGGGGCCTTTCTTGTGATAGGTTCTTAAGCAATTTGCCAAAAAATGCTTAAATAAAAGCTTCCTGAGGAAACCCAGCTTTCCCTCTTCCATACTACAGCTCCCAGTATCTCCCAGTACTCACAAGGGTTTCTGCAAGAAAAGTACTCTAAAGTTCGAGTTTAAACTCACTCTGTCTCTGATTGGGAGAGATTTCCAGCAGTAGCCACACATATTATAGTGCAGAGGAAGGTGGAAGTGGAAGATGCCCAGGCAAGGTCAGACTGGAGGCACGTCTGTGCAGGAGAACAGGAGCACTTGTTCCCAGTCTTTTACTCCCAGGTACTCTGGAGAATGCGTTTCAACTTTCACAAGTGAGTTGTGATGTTAAAAAAAAAAAAAAAAAAAAAAACTTGCCCCTTTTGCCATGGCCTCAATAGGGGCATTATGGTGTCCAAGAAAGGACAGTTCTTTGTTGTGCAGAAATATCCCCTGTAAGGCCAAGCATTTGCATCTCTGGACCTGCCAGTCATTGCTGTAACAACGAAACCCGTATTCCAAATGCCAAAGGGAGGTCAATAACTTCCACAGTTGAGCGCAGCTGCTAAGCTAAGGGCTCAAACTGCCAAAACAAAATTACCCTTGAGGTTAATCTTAGATATAGATTCATGTGAATTCAGGAAAGCAGACATCTCAGAAGATCAAAAAAGCCATTTCATACCTGCTTATCAATGCCTGAGATACAATCCCAAATTCTCTTACCCTCTTGTCTTAATTAATAAACAAAATAGGCCAAAATATAAATATCACTCAGAAAGGTAACCCAATGGTTTCACCTGTCACCTTTAAGTATGATCTCAGTAACTCTCAAAAGTTTAATATACATAAGAATCACCCGGGGAACTTGTTAAAAAATTCAGATTCCTCTGTCTCATTCCTAGAGTTGGAAATTTTGGAGTAAGACTCAGGAATCTACATTTTTAATAAGAACTCCAGGTGATTCCAGTGAAAGTTATCCTATGGCCACATTTCAAGAACAATTACTTTGATATTCAAATTAAACAAATTGGTTTCAATAATGATTATCAATAATTCACATTTATTGAGCAATTTTTTCTCATAAGGGAGATCATTGTTATTACCTGTTTGGTGCTGAAATTGAAATTCAGATATAGCTGACTCTAAAGCCACTCTCAGCAATTACATTGCCTGAAATATTCATAAAATTGGAAGTGGCAAGAGGACAGGAGTTTGAGTGCGTAAGGGCTCAAAGAGGCTTCAGAGAAGAAAAACAAACAGTACCAGAAACAAATTTTACTTAACTTAAACTCTTACAATTAGCTTTCTTTACCTCAAACTGTGAAAAACTAAACAGGAGCTATGAGCAGGGAAGATTTTATGACCTTTTTTTTTCATTGTTGTTGAATATAAATTCAACTTCAGGGCAACCTTGGCTTGTTATATAATTAGTTTCTTAGGATAGATGAAATAATTAAACCCCCTGGAAAGGGTCTGTGGGATCCCATAATGAAGTGAGTCATAATATAGCAAGACCACCACATGGTTTCAGAAGGGGTTTTTTGTTGCATATTTTCCAAGAGGAGCAAGAAAAAGCCAGAGTGTCAAATTATGTCACAAGCAGAAATTCAATCATAATCTTCCTTATCTGGCTCAGGTCTCTTCAGAGGCACTAAAACACTGTCTACGCATTCATGTATACCAGGATTAGAGTAACTCTGTGCATCTTAAAAGTTGACCTCTTCCATTGCATACCAGTGAGTAGGCAAAACAGTCCTTTCCTACTTCTTAGGCTTGGTTTATGTTAAAATAATCGCTGATAATTACTGAGCATTTATGTGTCAGGTGCTCTGCCCAATACTCCAGATAGATACTCCCTTAATCCTAACAATAACCAAAGAGGTTTCCATTTTTTTTATGGGTGAGAAAAATAAGATTGATAAAAGTGAGTAATTAGCAAAAGACCTCAAGGCTACCCCTAATCAATAGAGCTGAAACTCTAACCTGTCAGACTCTGGAACTCTGGTGTTTAACTGCTACGGGATACTGCCTCCTAGAAACAGCAATGGGAGTGGATGGACTGGGAGCTGCAGCCTAGCATTAAGGTTGCAAAGACAGGTGTCAAATACAGCCTCAGTATCTGAGCCTAATGTATGATCTCCTAACACTCTCTACAAAATATTCCCCAGTGGGAAAACCCTCAAAGTAGTAAGCCAATAAGTGTTATATTCTGTTCCACACCCAGCTGGCAAATTAGCAGGTTTCTTCTATCCATATTATATGGCCTGCTCTCACTAGGATTCTTAGTTGAAGGGGGCAAAATCTCACCTTGATGTAGCCTGCATAAAACAAAAGGAATTTATTTTATTTAAAGAAAGTTGATTGTCAGAGTTTGATACTGAATGTCTCCCAAAGGTCCATGTCAAGCTTTGGTCCCTACAGTGGTGAAATCTTTAAAATATGGAGTCTTATGGGTGATATTTAAGTCACTGGTGGTGTTCCCCTGATGGAGATTGCAGAACCTCAGACCCCTCCACTACCGTCTTTGCTTCCTGGCCAGGAGGTGACCAGTTTTAGTGCAGTATGCACTCCTGCCATGGTGTGCTGCTCCACCACAGCCCCAAAGAAATGGGGCCAACCAATCCTGGACTTGAACCTCCAAAATTATGAATCGATATAAACTTTCCTCTTTATAAGTTGATTATTGCAGATATTTGGCTGTAAGAATGGAAAGCTGGCTAATAATTTGATCTTTCTCACATTAGCAAACTCCAGCAGCACAGGCACAGAAACAATGGGGTCTCAAGCACTGTGGGAACCAGGGACGTGAATATCATTAAAATGTTAAAACTCCTCAAGTATCCACCAGTGAGGGAGATTATTCATCATCTTTCTTGACCAAGCTCAAAAATTCCTAAGATAATATCATATCATTCACTCAGCTTAGGCCGTGTATCCAGCCCTGGATCAGCTGCCTGTGGCCAGCATATATGTCTAGTCACTGCAGACCACTGCCTGTGTGGAGCTCTGTCCCAAGGAAGGAAAAAACACCCTGACCCAGGCAATTAGAGCTTTCATTTCACTAAACAGATTACTATAATTAATTATTTAATATTAAGGAGCTCAAATTTGATTCAGAAAAGTTTTATCATTTATACTGGGGCCTCACTCTGATTATCATTAAACAAAAAAATAATTATAAAAACTATAGGTTTTCAAGAGAGGGCCACTTTCCTGTCTGCTCTGTGGTGTGTAACCAATAAAGCAGATAGGCAGATTCTCAACAAGGTGGATGGGGGGGAAAAAAGGAAAGGTGGGGGGCTTTACCAGAATTTAAAACTGACATTTAAAGCAGTTCAGGGACTCAGGAGGTTGAATATAACAAAATCCTCAGCACCACAGCCACTACTGCACCTGGAGTCACCAGCCAAAGTGGTCCCTCCATAAACAAAGTGGAGGGATAAGGGAATTAAAGCAACCCACATTTTTAGGAGGCCTGAGGTGTGTCTGGGTGTGAAGAGTTTAGAGATCAAAGACACTGCCCAACTAAACTGAAAAGTGCACTGCCCAATATTCTTGTGTGGAAAAGAAGCTGCATCTCTCCCAGCAGCATGTGGAGAAGAGAGGAAGAAACCGTTTTGCAGCTGTGGGATGGGGGCCAGCACCTGAGGAACTGATTCCTGGCGAACATGAGTTTGGCCTGAAATATAGGCCTGGCAAACCCACACTGCTCAACATAAAGTATGCCTAAGTGAGAAGGAGAAAATCAAATGTGGAGAGAGGTTTACAGAGGGGAAGACTGGTTGTAGAAACACCCCCCACCCAGCTCTCCTCCCCACCCCCCTCCAATCTGGCTGATTGCAGGATGGCTGGGAGAGACAAGCCTGGCCAGGAATTTAGAAAGGGTGGGGGCAGGAGAGATTGAGTTTACAGACTGAAGATGAGAACAGGAAATGTAGGGTCTGCAGGTGATGAAGTAGACTAAGATTTGGTTCCTCCATCACACAAGTGGAAACCAGAGGAGATCCCTGGGATGCAGTTTTCCAGTGTGGGCCAGTAATTACTGGGTCCTGGAAGTGTGCTGATTTTTAATCTCTAGACCAATTGGCCTTCAACAAAGAGCCTAGAGCACACCTAAACCTAAACCCTGTCTCCAGGAGTTTGACCTATAGGATTACCTCTCTCACTCCAGCAACTCAAAGGGTGGAGCATCATGCTCCAGATGACCCCACATAACTCTGCTGTGAAGAGAAACTGAGAATCTTTTGAACTCCAAAGGAAACAAATCTTTAACTTTTCATGGAGATTTCTCTCTCTCTCTCTCTCTCTCTCTCTCTCTCTCTCTCTCTCTCTCTCTCT
>NW_025999945.1:6890114-6905087 GCF_001458135.2 Marmota marmota marmota | reverse complement strand
TCTCTCTCTCTCTCTCTCTCTCTCTCTCTCTCTCTCTCTCTCTCTCTCTCTCTGTATTTTCTCTGCTTGTGACCCTAATGTTTTCAGGACATTTATACATATTTATATTTTTGGTCTCATTTTTGAAGCCAGTTATTTTTCATGGATCAGTTTTTTTGAGCTTGATTATTATATTTCAATTTTGTTTTGTATTCTTGTATTTTTATTTTTAAAAATTTTACTTTTATATATATTTTTTCTCCCACCTATATATTTCTCTTTTCTTCTGCTTGTGGCTAAATCTCTATTGTTCCCTCTTTTACTCTTTCTTTAACTATTTACTTCTATCTTCTCTCCTTCTTCTTCATAATCATCACATTCTATATCATTTCTGTTCTCTCCCTATTCACAATTCAAAATTGTAAACCCTTTTGCAAACTTACTGTTTTTATTGTAGACAATAACTGATCCTGTCATTTCTGTTTATTGTGATAATTAACATTGTAGATGTTACAGCAGGAACTATTTGTTTTAATGCTACATATATTGTTTGCATTGGTTATTGCTGTTATTTGTCTCTCCCTAAATGGTGAGGCACAAGATCCTTCAGAGATACTATAAGTCTACAGGGTAGTCTACTGCCTCAGATCCATACAGTTAGATGGGTAAACACACAAACAACATGAAAAAGCAAGGGACCAAATCACCCCAAATAAACCAAGGTACTCCAATCCATTGATACCACACTGGAAGAAATATCAGAAAAGGAGTTTAAAAGGTACATAGTTAAACTGATCTGTGAGGTAACAATATAAGAAGTAAAATCAGATAAACAACACAGGCAGTGAAAAAACACTTCAGTAAAAAGAGAGTCTGAAATGAAATCAAGTAAAAATCCTCAAAATGAAGGAATCAATAAACCAAATTAAAAATTCCATTGAAAGCATCACCACAGACCAGATCACTTGGAAGACAGAGTTTCAGACAACAAATACAAAATATATAATCTTGAAGACAAATTTGACCATGGAGAAAATGCTAAAAGACCATGAAGAGAACTTGCAAGAAATATTGGGTAACCTAAAAAGACCAAATTTAAGATTTATCAGAATATATGAAGGCTTAGAGATACAAACCAAAGGAATGCACAAACTTTTCAATATAAATAATATCAGAAAAATTTCCAAAACTAATAAATTATGTGGAAAATAAAATATAGGAGGCTTACAGGACCCCAAATATACAAAATTACAATAGACCCACACCAAGACGCATTATTATGAAAATGCCCAACATTCAGAATTAGGATAGAATTTTTAAGGGCTTCCAGAGAAAAACAACAGGCCACATTAGAGAGAAACCAATCTGGATCTCAGCTAACTTCTCAACCCACACCCTCAGAGCTAGGAGGTCTTCAATTAATATATACCAAGCTTTGAAAGAAAAAGGATGCCAGCCAAGAATACTATACCCAGAAAAATTAAGCTTTAGAATTCGTGATTAACTAAAAACCTTCCATGATAAACAAAAGTTAAAGAATTCACAACTAGAAAGCCTGCACTACAAAACACACTCAAAAAGATATTTTGTAAAGAAGAAATAAAAAGTAAAAGTGAAAACCAGCAAAACTCTAGAAGAATAGTCCATCAAAGGGAAAATTAATTCACATTCAAAACCAGAAATAAATCAAAATGAAAGGGAATAAAAATCATATCTCAATAATAACATTGAATGTAAATGGCCTAAACTTATCAATCAAAAGACATAGACTGGCAGATTGCATTAAAATCAAGACCCAGGCTATCGCCTATCTGGTGGCCCCAACAGACCTACCATAGTCACCCACTTCCTTTAACCCAATGTCCTCCCGTGGGCTCCAAGCTGCCACCATGGCTGACATGGAAGAGGGTGAGGAGCTCTGCATTTTGTCATCGCACTTCAGGAGTGCAGGCTCCAAGTCAGGAGGCGACAAAATGTTTTTGCTCAAGAAGTGGAATGCAGTTGTCATGTGGAGCTGGGATGTAGAGTGCGATACAGGAGCCATCTGCAGGGACCAGGATGCCTGTCTTAGATGTCAAGCTGAAAACAAACAAGAGGATTGTGTTGTGGTCTGTGTAATCATTCCTTCCACAACTGCTGCATGTCCCTGTGGGTGTAACAGAACAATCATTGCCCTCTCTGCCAACAGGACTGGGTGGTCTAAAGAATTGGCAAGTGAGAGTGATTTCTTGGTGTAGCTGTCCGCAGCCCTAGTAGATCTAGCTGTCAAGAACCCAGCAAAGGCTAAAACACTCCAGGGAACTGATTCTTCAGATAGGAGTCACCAGATCTGTTGTCCTTTGGACTCATCACAGACATGGTTAAGCATTTCAACAATTTTAATTTTCAAAATTCTCTACAATTAAGAAGATAATCTATTAAAGATGGTCTTTCCTACCTCTGTGGTATGTGTCACACCTGCTGCTTAAAGTGCTGAAAAAGAAAGAATTCCAGGTGGGATGAAATTTATAATTGACCTATCTATATACAAGGGACTGTTGAAACAGTTCCATTCACAACAGAGCTTTATGCATGCTTCTGGCTGATCAGTTAAAAAGAGAGAGAATGGTACAGTAACAAAGTGCAATTTAAAACCCAACTCTTATCCTCAAAAATTTCCTAATATTTTTATGGGAAGCAGGAACAATTCATGACATCCTTGTTTGATATAATGATAATTTTTATTTTGGATCAGTGAATAGGGTAAATAAAATCTAACTTTCAGGCAAATGGAATTTTGATTGCCTTTGAAGTTATTCTTTTATCTTTGACTCATTAAGAAAACCAAAATCTATACTTACCTCACAGTTAAATCATTAAGTATTAAAGGACAGAGCTATATTGTAGTTCAGGTCAGATTATGCTGTTATTGTATGTTTTAGGCAAGATACTAATGAAGGGAAACTGTTTACCATTGTAGCATTGTATTAAAAAGTTAATCACACAGAGCCTTAATAAATTATTTATTCTGCTTTCTTTAAGAAAAAAATACAAGACCAACAATGTGCTGTCTCCAAGAGACTCACCTCATAGTCAAAGACATCCACAGACTGAAGGTAAAAGGATGGGGAAAAAAAAACCTATCATTCACATGTATCACAAGCAGGGGTCTCTATCCTCATATCAGATAAAGTGAACTTCAAGTTAAAGTTAATCATAAGGGGGAAAGGAGGACATCTCATACTGCTTAAGGGAATTATACATCAATGTATCACAATCATAAATATTTATTCCCCAAACAATGGAGCATCTATGCACATCAAATAAACCCTACTGAATATCAAGAAGCAAGTAGGCCACAACACAATAATACCACTCTCTCCACTGGATAGATCCTCCAAACAAAAACTAAGTAAAGAAGCTATAGAACTAAAAAATACAATTAATAATTTAGACTTAAAAGACATGTAGAATATTTCATCCATTAGTGACTGAAAACACTTTCTTCTCAGCAGCACATGGATCCTTCTCTAAAATAGACCATATCTTAGATCACAATGCAACTCTTAGCAAATACAAAAAAAAATAAAGATAATACTTTGCATTCTATCAGATCAAAATGGAATGAAATTAGAAATAAACAATAAAAATAGAAGCTGCTCTAACACCTGGATACTAAATAGTACACTACTGAATGACCAATGGATAGCATTAATCTCCAGGATATACAAAGAGCTCAAAAAACTTAACACTGAAAAACAAAAACAGATAAACCAATCAATAAACGGGCAAAGGAACTGAACACACATTTCAGAGAAGAAGAAATATGATCATTCAATAAATATATGAAAAATGTTCAATATCACCAGCAATTAAAGAAATGCAAATTAAAACTACACTGAGATTTCCTCTCACTCTAGTCAGAATGGCAATTATCAAGAATACAAGTAACAATGTTGGCAAGCATGTGGAAGAAAAGTTTCCCTCATAGGTTGCTGGTGGAAATACAAATTGATGCAACCACTCTAGAAAGCAGTATGGAGGTTCCTCAGAAAATTTTGAATGAGTAAAACTTGAAATGAGTAAAGGTTTACCAGATTAGACAGGGAGGAGTGGGGGGAAGTGAGGAGGGATGGAAATGGGAATGACAGTAGAATTAATCAGACATAATATTCCTATGTTCATATATGAATACACACCAGTGTATCAGGTACAGCCACAAGAATGGGAAGTTATACTCCATGTGTAGAAAAACTCAAAAGTACATTAACATGTGGGCTTCCTGGACGTTTTACCAACACAGTGCTTCAAGGCAAAGTTTATTCTTGGCATATAATCATTTGCATTATTAATGTTATAATTATTAACATAATCAATATTAATCTAATCTATGGTAACTATGCCTGGAAACTTCCATCATCCCCAAATAAAGCAAGTGTTGGTTAGATTATGGACCTAATCATTCTAAAACAAAATGAAAAGTTATAAATGGGAGAAGAAGACTGAATGGGTTAGGTAACAACAACATTTATTTCCAAACTAAGAGCTATCTGGACCAAGTATGAGGCCAAAGAAGGAATTAAAAACAATTGATAATGCTTATTCATCATTCATGGATCACTTATGCATCATATTATCCAAAGAGCTTCCCCTAACTTTGACTCTGGGTCAGGTCTGTTTCTCATATGTGTTTATGGCTCATACCTTACTACATTACAACTGCTTTTTGAATTGTCTGTATACCCCACTGGACCATAGGCCATGTATTAAGCCCTGGGTTAGCCAAATGTTGTCCCTGATATGCAGATGTTGACTAACAATGGGAGAGGGGTGTGTTTGAGGGAGGAGTAAAGGTTTATTGGATCAGACAGGGGGACAATATTGTTACTTGTATTATATACATTGAAAAAATATATATATATATATATAATTCACCAATATATCCCAGTGCTTAACAAAATTCCTGACACATACAAATCATTTATAAATATCCATTAGGTTAGCAAACCATATAAAGTTAATGTAACTCAACTCAGACAAGAAATAACATAGTCTTGGTGACAGCAGGAGTCCCATTTCCAAACTTCTGCTCTCCTAGGAAAACTTCCCTTATCCATGAATATTATAGGATAATGGAGCAAGAGAGAAATGAGTATGCTATTCATGGAATGTAGCAGATTGACAAGGCAGACCTGAGAACCCTTGGGTGGGCTAGTGTCTTTGGAACATCTTTGGGGTCTCTAATTAATTGGGCTCATAGCTTTCTCCTTTCAAACTGTCAAGTCAAGGAATTAATATAGTCTAATCTTTTACTTAATTAAAATGTCTCTTCCCTCCTTTGCCCCATGACCTCACAGTACCCAAGAGACACAACAGTCCTAAGATTATGTCCTAATGTAATAAAAACTTTTCAGAGCAAGTGGGCTTCCATAACCCCATGGGCAGAGAAGGGGCGAAAGACTGCTTATTAATGTCAGACAGGAAAGTCATCAAAATTCCTTCTTTTCTGTCTTCCATAGAACTAGCCCACTGCTAACCACAAAGTTTTGCAAAATATTCTTTAGTTTCTTGAAAATGTGTTATCCTCCCCTGCGCCCTTCCCCCCACCACAGGCTGCTCTAGCTAAAATAATCCCAATTCTCCTAACCTTTCTTTAGAAGGTCTGTTTAATCAATTTTTATTGCTCTCCTCTGGGCACTCTCTGAGTTTGTTAGATTTCATTCAATCCTGAATTGGACAAAGTACTTTAATAAGCATTGCCTCCCACTGTTCCAGGCGCAGGCAGGGGCAATATCCTGATGGGGCACCGGCATGAGGTGGTATGAGTGAGAGCCCTTTATGAACTCTTGAGCAGCACCAAGAGGAAAGAGATGATGATGAGACTGCACATCCTGATCTGAGCTCCTGGTTCCCAAGAAGATTGAGGGGAAAAATCACTCTATCATTTTACCTGTGCCTTCAATAGAAATGTATTATGCAATCATCTCGTGCCAGGTATAGTACTTGGCACTAAGAATACAATGGTAAATAAAATATGTCACTATTCTCTAGGGAAAAAAATGACTATGGTATGCACCCTCCAAAAAAAAAGATTTGTTGATTGTGTGTCCAAAAGTATTTCAGATGTTTTTGGATGTATTGTTTCATTCAAGCTTGTCATACAGTGAGCCCATATGGCAGATATTTATTATATAGAAGAAGAAACTGAAGTACATCTACCTAGAAGTGTACTAAATTTAAAAATGTATGAATTTGGCCAAATCAGAGTTCTATCTTGAGTTGATGTCTTCTTACCTGCTCAAGCAGAATGATATCTGTGTCTCAAGCATCCAGTGCCCCATGCTACACCCAGTGAGGAAGTGCCTCCTAGACCCTCATTCCATCTACACTGGGAGGCATATCAGAAATCCTTCCATACTGCCACACTGAACATTCCCAGGGATGTCTGTCCCTGCCTTCAACATCCACAGTAACCTGCTTACAGGTCTTGACCCTAATTCTGGAGAGATATGCATTTAAGTTAAAGAGCTGGACTCCAATTTTCAGAAATGTTTGTGAGTCCTTGAACATGCTACCAAACCTTTCTGTGTCTCATTTTCCCCATTTGGAAACTGAGATAATTGTACCTACCTCATTTTCTATATTCAGATCTTGAGTGGTCCCCAAAGACCATGTGTTAAGGTGGCACTATTAAGAGTTGGTGGAACCTTCAGGCAGTAGGGGTCCAGAGGGAGGTCCTTAGGTCACTGGGTACATCCCCTAAAGGGAATCGTTAGGCCCTGGCCCCTTTCTCCTCTTTGCCTCCTCGCCATGAAGTGGTTTGCTTTGCACTACTACACATTCCCTCCATGATGTGCTGCCTCACCACAGGCTCAAATCCATAGGACCAATCAATCCTGATCTGAAATCTCCAAAAACTTGGAGCCAAAGCAGTTAATTACCTCAGGTATTGTGTTATAGTGACAGAAAGCTGACTAACACATCACTCTACTATTGTGATGACTAGTAAAAATGTTTCACGCAATGCCTCAGTGTTCAGTGTTTGGCTGTCAGTAGTAGTGTTGCTGCTGCTGCTACTACTACTGTTATGACAGCACTAGTAAATCAGACAAACTAAAGCCTCTTCATATTTTTTCTGAGTAACTCCAGAGATATTTGGCATCACTCTCTAAGAGAGGCTGTTTCAAAGGCTTATTTCCTCTAAGAATTTTGTCTGAATTTGGATAAGCAGACACTGGAGCCTTGTGGTCCAGACTCCCACATGTAAATTCCCTGAATGTGGCAGACTAGCCAGCTGTTGATTAGTGCCTCCTTTTCTTCTGGCCACACGATGAGACTCTATTTCCCAGCTTCTTCCAAAGATAGATTGTTAGGTGTGACCATGTGACTCAGCTCTTCAGTAAAATGGGGTAGGAAGTAAGTTTATGGTTCTTGCAGTACCAGAATTATAAAACCCTCCCACACACAATTCTTCATTCTCTATATTAGTTATTCATTGCTGTAAAACAAATTATTCTGACACTCGCCAGCTTAAAATAGCAAATATTTACCCTCACCTAGAATTTCTAGGGGTCAGGATTCTGGGAGTGATGTTCCTGGGTGTTTTAGGCTCCGGGTCTATCGTGAGGTTGTGGTTAGGACATCATCAGCTGGTGCTGCAGTCATCTGAAGGCTTTGCTGAGGCTGGAGGTTCCCCTTCTGAGGTGCAGCATCCATGTGGATGTCGGTCAGAGGCCTCATTCCTTTAGCGGCAATTGGCAAAGACTTCCACTCCTCACCACAGGAACCTCTCTCCCACCTGGCCACCTGAGTGTCCTTGTGACATGGCAGCTGGCTTTCCCCAAAGTAAGAAACCTGAGATAAAGAGAAAATAAGAGCAAGCGAGAGAGAGAGAGAACAGAAGCAGGAAGCTTTTATGATCTAGTGTCCAAAGGTCATACTTCCATTATTATCTGTTCCTTAGAAGCAAGTCAATAAGTACAGTCACACTCAAAGGAAGGGACTAAGGTTCACCTCCTCAAGCACCTATGAAGTATGCATACATGAAAAGAACACAGATTGTATGAGGGGATTTTTAAGCCGCTGTGTTCTTTTTCGTCAGCTTCCAGATGAGTAGAGAGAGCTACAAGGAAATATAATAGGGTGGAACTGCAAGACAAAAGGAGCCAAAGTTCTGGAATGACCTTCTGGAGCAGTGTCGGCCTGCCCTCCCCTTATCCTGTGATGTGAGACAGAAATCAACTTTCATTATGTTAAACCTCTGAGCTTGAGGGAGCTTTACTACAGCAGTTAGCCTTCCCTGACTAATTCCCGACGTTACAAAGAATGAATCCCATTTGCTTTTCAGTAATATTTTGACAAAAATATTTCAAGGTACACAAGCTTTAGCTAATTACTGCATGTGTAAAATCAAAAGGCAGAGCAAGATTTTTCAAAATCCCAATATCTAGGTTATATTTATTGCCCTTTTTGCTACTGGGAAAGCAGCCTTTCCTTTCTTATTCACAAGGTACCAGAGGATAGAGCTTTCGACTTGCATTCTTTCACTCACGATACCCAAGTCCCTGGGTCTTAAGGTCATATTGGTCTTCAGCTTTGCCCACCATGTCCAATTTCTGCATTCTCAACCTGGGTCTTACTGAGAAATAGCCCCAAAGGTTTCAGTTCAAATGACTTCAAAGCTCTCTATGTTCCTTACATGAGCTTTAGAAGAAAGACACATATTGGTTCCTAGAGTGACTTTGCCAATAAAGAGAAGATTTTCCTGCATTGAGCTGCTCTGCTCTGTTCTCTAACCTTTGAAATGAAAGCTTGTAGAAATCTTAGTTACTTCAAACCTGGATTTGCAACTTTCAAACTATGGCTCCCTTAATTTATCGATTTTTGCAGGCTTAAAAACCTGCCTTTGATTTTTTTTTTTTAGAAAGATAGTAGTACACTTTTATCAAAGCATTTTTTAATGTGTGAAGAAAGATTAAAATAAAATATTTTATTTTATTCCAAAATAAAAAGTCTTTATCTTTGAGGTAGATCATATTAATGGCAGCCCCACACCTTTCTCTCTATCCACTCCTTTTGCCACATGGATCAGAGCCATCTGTTACTAAAATATAATAAATAATTATTATTTGAAGCCATCAAGTTTAGGAATAGTTTGTTACCCTGATAGCTATGAAATATAGAAATTAGTTTTAAGAAGTAGACGCTGTTGTAACAAAAACCTAAATTATTGGTTTTGGATCTAGATGATTCATGAAGGCTGGGACAAATGGCAAGATCTCATTAAAACTAGAAAGATGGTTAAAAAATCTTTTAAGAGGCTAGAGACACGGTAGTGTATATTATGTAGATATGAAACGTTCGGTTAAACTGTCTCTTCTGGTGAATGATAAGATAGGAAGTATGCCTAATTAACCTTTAAGCCTGTCCAAGTGGATCTCCAGACAGAACGATACAAGCATCAGCTGGTTGCTTTTAGCTGTTTTTGATTAGGTAATACAGACAGAGATGAACTCAAGCAAGAACTAGCAAATTTGTAAACAGAACTGAGAGGGAACATAGCCCAGAAACACAAAGATCTGCTAATCTGAAAAATAAAATAAAATAAAATGGTTTCTCATATCCAGACTTTGCAAGTAGAAAGAGACTCTGAAATTAAGACAGATCCTGGCAGCAAAGACTGACGGCAGTGTTCTCAAGGTAAATATCAAATTAAAAGTTTGTTTGAACATCCCTTGATAAAACTTCTGGAAGAAATAAAGCATCTTAGTTGCACAAAAGGGCTTCATAAACCCGAAGGAGGTGGTCCACAGCAACCTGTTATGCTCAGAATAGAAATAATTAAGTGTAGGGAGGAAAACCTAACTCAAGAAAGAATTGTTCGTGTGGCCTTTGGCACATAGAGTGAACTCAAATATACAGAAAACACACAAATATACTGAGGGCTGTTGGTGGAAGCATTGCTGCCTGAGCTCAAAGAGACTGTCCCTGCCAGAGTTGTGAAAACGTCTGTGTGTTCCCCAATTTCTTTGGACAAGAAGAGGCTCAAATTTAGCAGAAGTATATATTCCAATTCCATTTTGGAAAGTGGCCAACAGGTTTATGGAAAATGAAAGGTACCTGTGACGGGGAAGCCAAGAGCTACAGAGAACAGTGAACTGGAGCCACACCAAGGGGGCAGAACCAAGCATGATCTAGGACTATCACACACATACTCTGAGAATGGTAACACCTGCAACATTTTCCAGTAACTTCTGGGTGCCCCCATTCTTCCCCTTTGGAGATGGGTGAATTGATTGCACCCTCAGTGTATTCACTCCTGTGTGTTACATGTTAAAGAATCCATAGATCCATAGACCTTTGAATCAACTGGACCCTCATCTAGATCTGAGGTAGACCAAAATATCCAGAGATTTGAGCTTGTTACTATGATTGAATGAGATTCTTGTAGGTCCTTGGATGAGTGGGGGAGCATCATATTTTATACATGGGAGGGACATTAGTAATTGTGTTAGATTACAATAATAATCCCAATGCTGGTTCATTCTACCTTTTATTCACACCCTTTACCATTATGTTTAAAGTTCCTCTTTGAAGTTTCCCATGTCCTGCTTTAGCCAATATAATGAAGCATAAAAAAGCCATGCCAGTTCCAAGAAACCTCAAAAAAACTGCAAATTTCTACTTGCTCCCTTGTGTGTCTGACACTACTAGGAGAGGATCATGCCTAGGTTGATCTGAAGGTCCAAGGAAAAAAATGAGAAACATATTGAATAAAGCAGATTTCCCCTTCCTCTAAGTCCAGGCTAGATCATACAGCTCCCAATTGACCTAAAGACTCATGAAAAATAATTATTGTTCTAGGCCACTGAGTACTGAGTCAGTTTTGTTTCATAGCAATAGCTACCTGACACAAACTTTAAGGCAACAGTTCTCAAATTTTAATGTGGATGAAAATTGTCACACATGCTTTCCTGGGTCAAGATCTCCAGAAACACACCCCAAAATAAGAATCATAAGCAAATGATGAATAAGAAATATTCCCAGGACAAACCAGTAAAAGAGTGAAGGAAGTAGGATGGGGGGAGAGTAGAGTAATAGATGCTGTTGGTAACTGTATTACTCAGAGTTCTCCAATAGGAACAGAATCAAAATGGTGTGTGTGTGTGTGTGTGTGTGTGTGTATGCACATATATGTGTTTATATATACACAAAAGTGGGGATTTGTTTTAAGGACTCAGCTCATGAGACTGTGGGCCAGTCAAGTTCAAAATTTGCAGGACAGGCATTGGGCTGGATACCTATCCAGGGAAGAGTTAATATTTCATCTACAGTCTGGAAGCAGTCCAGAGGCAGAATTTTTTCTTTCTCAGAGGTTCTTGGTCTTTCCTCTTAAGCCCTACAACTGATTGGAGAGACCCACCCTCATTAAAAATGATAGTCTTCTTTACTCAAAATCTATTGATTTAAAAATTAATTGAATCTTAAACAAAAAATCACAGACTGATGTTGGACCAAACATCTGAGCATCACAACCCAGTCAAGCTGACACAGAAAATGGACCATCTGAGTGGCCCTAAGAACCTCTTCACTGCTACCAGTGTGTGAGTATTGGGTGCTAATGACTCACAGCTGACCTCAACATAACGGGAGCCCTCTTACTCAATAAGTGCATCTCAGTGTCCTTCTTTCTCCTCTACCAGTACCCAATGAGCAATGGCTGAGGTGAGATTCTGTTGTGGCCTTCCTCTGTCAGAGCTCCCTGGTAAAGCCAGGCTGAAGCAAGTTTACAACCAAAACCCCTTCCTCAGAGAACTTCCTCATTAAATCAGTTGAACAAGAATCTCTGTGTTGACCTCTGTTACTAAGAAATCTTACAAGCAAGGACGTGATATGGGCAGTGGTACGGGAATGTCTTCAGTCTGATCCTTCAGAAAACAGCTCTTCTCTCCCACTTAAGGCACTGACTTGGCAACGACCTTCATCCTCCATCACCAGTCAGCATTGGCTAAGGGGGAAGAAAGCTTTATAAAGCCATAAGTATTCCTCCTATTTCCCCTCCCTTCACCGAAAGCAAGTTGCAGATGTAATCAATTGGCAGTAAAAGCACAGCACAAAGTCAAAGGCAGGACACAGAGGCAATAAAAAGGATCCATGAGGATCTGGCTACAGGCCAGGGGAGCACTGACAACTGATATACATGCTTACTTCAAATGCTTATTCCTAGGCTTTGACCCTGTAATTCAAAGTCAGGATTTCCGAAACAGTGCCAAGAATCTCCTTTAGTAACAAGGATCCCAAGAGATTCTGATATAATTGTCCCAATACTTTAGAGATTATTGTTTTTAGGATTAGAGCAAATGGTTGTGGTGTCCAGTTGCCAGCCACAAAACCAGGTGATTAAAATACAGTGAAGACACAGAAATGGTAGTTATTATTAGAAATTCTTGCCTGTTGAGGATATAGCTCAGTTGGTAGAAATTCTTGCCTGTCTTCTATATTTCCATACTTGCCACATCTTACCATTTCCCTTAACAATAGATGTCTAACTATAATAAGCAACTTGGAAGCCAGCCAGTAATAGTCATTGATTGTCAACATCCAAACTAGATGGTTGTATTAGTCAACTTCCATTGTTCTGACAAAATACCTGAGATAATGAAGAGAAAGATATCAAACAGAAAGATTTCTCTTGGCTCACAGTGTCAGAGATTTCTTTCCATGGTCTCCTGGCCCTGTTGGTTTGGGCCTGTGGCAGCACAGTACTTTGTGACTACAGCATATGACAGAGGAGGACAGTTCACCTCATGATGATCTGTAAGCAAAGAGAAAAAGAAAGTGTTCAATATCTCCTTCAAGGTTACACCCCCATGACATAACTTCCTTCGCCTAAGCCCCATCTTCTAAAGGTTCCACCACCTCCCAATAGTGCCACGGGCTAGGGACCAAACCTCAAACCTTGAATGCCTTTAGGAGACATTCAAGATCCAAACTACGGTAATGGCAAAGGCATTTTCTTGTTATATAAAGAACTAAGCTAATTATATTGACTTCATCCCCAACAACTCAAAAATAGATGCTGTTTTTTCATACAAGCCTCTTCACCTTTCCGAGATCTGTGTTTTAAAAAGAAAACAAAATGTTGGAAGTGTGTTCCGCTTAACTTCTTACCATAGGCAATTACAGCACTCTGTTCCAAATGAAAGCTGATCTTCCTGCTTAAGAGGAGGAGGAATCTCTATCTATATTTGGAGTGATGGAGAGATAAAAAGAAAACCAAGGACATAATATGTTAAAAGAGAGAGAGAGAGAGGGAAAGCTGTTCATTCATTCACTCATTGCTTTATTGCTTCATTCAATGCACTTTTAACCAGGTACTGTGCTGGGGGCTGGAACTAAAGTTACGTTAGGCATAGCCTGTGTCCTCACAGAGCAATGCAATACAATCCAGCAGTGCCACTGCAAGACCACCACTTCTACAGTCAGAGGACAGAGGGCTGCAGGAGGACCTAGAGGCACTGCTACTCAGGAAGACTTCTTGAAGGACAAGACATCTAAGCTGAGACCTAAAATTACCAAGAAGTTGATGATGACGAGATCCTGAGGAGAAGCTGGTGTGTGGAAGAATGCAACCAAGAAGATGGTCAGAGAAGACTGAAGCAATAAAACTCTCAACTGTCTAAGGCAGTTTTCTTCGGAAAAAGAATTGACACTCATTGGTGAAGAAACAACGGGTACTTCCTATGACGCAAAGGCTGGTTCTAGAAGGCTCTGAGAAGCCTGTATCTTCAACTATCATAAGAAACACTCAGTCTTCAATGACAGCTTCCTTGGAGCAACAGAAATTTGCTTCTCACAAACCGGACATATTGCCCTGGTGGCAGCCTCTCTTATGGAGAACATGGAGGTCATGACATCCCGTTCTCCTCCTACTGATCTGTGTAGAGATTGCTCATTCTGTCACAGAGACCTACAAAACATCTCTCAGGATCATAAGTCTTGAGGAAGGAAGGAGGAGGACTTGCAAACTTGGATAGAATTTATATATTGCCGCAGTCTGGCTGGGCACAAAATCACGAGCCACTCACAGCCTTGTAGATTCAAACAGCAATTCTTTATTCCCAAACTCACATGCGCACTCTACAGGTACGTTCTGGCGAAATCCACACTCTCCACCAGGCTCTGAATCCCAAATACTCTCTGAATCCCGCGAGAACTCAACGGGAACTCAAGGAGTGGGCGGGTGCCTGAGGCAGCAGGATACGCCCTATTCCCAGCAGGGTCCACCTTAAACCTGGAACGGCCCTAAACCCAAGGAGCGGATACTCCCTATTCCCAGCAGGATACACCCTAAACCTGGACCCACCCTAATCCAGTAGGATCCTCCCTAAACCCGGATCCACCCTGGTCCTTGAGCAGGGTCACCTTTCTCATGCAATGTCACTGCAAATGGGTCCAAGGCAAGCCCATTTCCACAATGGAGAGTCCTTCCTCTAAGCAACATGGGGTAGGCTGACAAGGAAATTGCCATGTGTCATTCTTACTTAGCTATGGCTCTTAGCATCTCCCCCTTCTGATTAATTAAACAACAAGCAATGTGGCTTAGGGACCGTGCCTGGTAGGTTGTCCAATTCAACATATGGTCCTTACCCGTCATGGGGTGAACTGACCTCTAGGCGTCAGCCTCCTGTCTTAGGTTGATACCACTGCAATTGGATCATACCCGTCACTGACTACCGGTCCAGCATACAGCCATACTTGTGGATAGGCCTATGCACCAGTGGGGGGTGAGGTTCTTTGCCTCACCTCTGTTGGCCCCCAAATTTTAGACCATCACTAGCAGAAGGGAGGAGGATACAGAAATGCCACAACACCAAGCCAATTGACGGCTCCTTAGGAAAAATTGCATCATTGGTGACACCATCAGCAAAGATATGCCAGCACTACCACAATTCGCTGCACCAAACGATAGTTCACAATGCATACAAGTGATACATAGTCCAGGCAAGTTCTGCA
>NW_025999945.1:6874867-6890106 GCF_001458135.2 Marmota marmota marmota | reverse complement strand
TGGGGGATATATACCCCTTTCCAATTCCCTCTTTTTGTTTTAATAAGTACATTTTAATTCTATCTTGAATGACTGTATCTATTAGTTGTCTTAGCTTTTTGTATTTTTTATCTGAAATACCTTTACTTGACATTTTCAACCATTTTCTATCTTATTTCTATCTTCTAGGTTTTTTTTTTCCTAAGGTTTGTACATTCACCCTTAGTTGCTTTTTTTCCTCTTAGTTTTCTTTTGTTTCCTATTTTGTGGGTTTAAAATTCTTGTCTTCCTACATCTTTTTTATCTTCCTACATCTTTTCTATCTTTTTTTTTCTTTTTAACTTTCTATACTTCTGTCTTTAAAGTTTTTCACTTCAAATTTTTTATCTTCTTTATCTAAATATCTTTTATCCTATTATCTTCCAATTTTCATGTTTTTTTAAGTAATGCTTTTAAGGTTAACTAGGCTTTGAATGATGCACTCTTTCCTCCACCATGAAGGCATCTTAACCACCTTTAATTTAACCTTTTAAAGCCTTCCAACTATCATCTATACTGTACTTTTAAGTGTACTTTTTCACCACCTACAGCTTCACTCTTTTAAACGAGGCTTAGATTCTGTTTAAATCGCTTAATGTTAGTTTACATGGCTGCCCTTCAACTAAAGGCTTTTTTTTACTCCATTAAGAAGCTTTGTCTCAATCTGCCATGTACAAATACCTTTTTCTTCTTTCTTCCTTTCTCAAGCTTTTAAAGTAAGTCTAGTTTCCTCAAAATCTTTTTAAATGGCATTTTACAACTTTTTACTTTACCACACAGAGATTATCTCATCTAGAAACATTTCTTTTTTCCTTTAACCTTTTATATTAAAATATATTTCCACATCTTGAATCTTTTTGTATCTCTTTTTTAACCATTAACCCTTTTTATAAATTTACATTCTGAAACAACTCTTATAAAATTTCTGAATTTAGACAAATTACTCCACTTTAATAAGATGAAATACTTTCATGTTTTTTATGGTACTATAATATTGTAATTGAAACCCAACTGAAACTTCTTATACTCTTTGTATATAAATTACACCTGATAGAATCTTAACTCTTAGTAACCTTGTTTCAGCAAAGACACAGACCAAAGCAATATTAAACCTTTTTTCCATTCACCAATTTATGAAAACACACATAATGTTTAAATATATTACCTTATGGAACTTAATATGTAAAGAACACTTGATTTTATATTTAGTGGTTGAAATTTTAACACTTTAGCTTTGTAAATTAATCAGATGTCTATAAAAACCAAGATCTTAGACAAGTGTAGTAAACAGAATTAGCCATCTCTTTCTTGTTGAAGAAAAATCCTTCTACAGGATACCATGATGGTCCCATTGATATACCTAATAACTCGTCTTTAAAAAGTCATGGGCTACATTTTTGTATTGTATCAACATATGCCTTAACTGTTCTTGGTCTTACTGGGGTGCCTCTTTCCTCTAACAATTTCTCTTCCTCCGGGGTGAACAACTTCAAACTTTGAGCCAACCATTTTCCCCAGTTTGCCTGAGAATGTTCTAGGGACAGGCAACTTGAAATAAAAACAAAATAAATCAAAACAAGAACACATTGTTTTTTGAAATGCTCACCCATTCTTTTGCTCTCCTTCAGGGGCGAGTAATTTCACTTACCTCCAAGTTTCAGACGTTCCGCGTACAGGCCACCATTAGACTGGAAGGATCCTGAAGGATGTGAAGGAACTATACAGCCATATGTATTGGATCATCTTCCTATAAATTTATGGGGACAAGGATGAAAGAATTTCCAGTGTTGCTAAAAACCGGACGAGACTTCGGCTGAGAACCGGACGAGACTTTGGATCAAGCTAGCTGCCTGCAGAACTTACCTGGACTGTGATTTACCTGGACTGTGAGTTAATCTATTGAGACACTGCTTTACCTGGACTGAGACAACAAACTGTAATCTACAACAAATTATAACTGTATCTTTGGTAACGGTGTCGTTGCTGGTATAATTTTTCCAAGGGCTTCTTGCACGGAGACATCAATTGGCTTGGTATTGTGGCATTTTGTATCCTCCCCTTCTGCTTGTAGCAGATTGTTTGTGGTGTTTGTGTAAAAACCGCTATGGTTGTTATTTAAATTAAACCAAAGGGGGAAATGTTAGAGTCTGTAAACAAGTCTGGATGGCACCTGGCATTTTGCCAGAGGGAGTGGTTTGTGAAGTAACACCAGCGAGCCATTAAGTGTGGAGATTCCTTATTGGTTGACTGCTGTATCGAGTTTATGTTCATTAGATAAACTGTGTGGAATGTATAAATACCTCTGTTGTCCTACAATAAACGGCTCCTACTCCTGCTGTATCAACGTACACAAGTTGTTTGTCATCCCCCGGTTATTTTGCTGCAGCCGGACTGCGGCAATATATTCCAACTTTGAGTGGAGAATTTGGAAGAGAAAGGAAAAATAATTTTTAGAAATGGGTTCACTCTCATCTACTTTTCTGCCACCTGAGGAACAGCATTGCTCCCCTCCAGAGAATTCAGGATTCAAAGTACCATCTTAGCAGTGGAGATTGAGCTGTCACTGGGCACCAAACCTGCTAGTGATCATGGACTTCCTGATTCCCAGAAATATGAGAAAATAAATTTGTATTCTTCATAAATTATCCAGTTTATGGCATTTTGTTACAGCACCACAAATAAACTTAGGTAAGTACTGAGTGATCAATAGGACAAAATAAGCTAAATGGGAGTTAAGGAAAAGTTTAGGCCATAATATTGGTAAATATTTAACAACCAGCCCTTTGAGAAAAAATTATAAATATAATATGTATTCATAGAAGTTTATATAAGTTTTACTGATATAAAGGATTTACAGTTCTCAATTTACAAATAATGATAGAATATACACTTTATTGTAAATTCCATATTGCCAATTCACTCTCAGAATGTTTTTGTTAAATTTTGCTGAACTCTGTACTTACATATTCAACCAATAGTTGCAAATGACAAATGACCAAATCTGACATGAATTTTGGATGATATTTTCATTTACATTAACAAGCAAGAACAAAAGCCAAATAAGAAAGACATGTTGGAACTTCACTTATTTATCGGTGACATGAGTGATCTCTTTGCTGAATTGGAAAATAGTTTTCAAATGCCATAAGGATATTCTCTCAATTTTTTATGCTATTCAAAGTGTAATGGCTACAGACATGACACATTTTTATCTGCATTATTTATATTTGTTCTATCACTTTCTTAAGTCTAGAAATTCAACAAAATGAAAAAAATAAATAAAAGTCTGGCTTTTGTTGATTTTCATGGTGTAAATATTCCCACCATGACCAATTTCTAGCTACCAATTTGATATAATGAACAGAGTGGAGAAATAGCCTTACAGAGTATTCACACCGCATAGGAACACAGAAATAAATAACCTGAAAAGTACAGATACTGAATGAATACTGCAGTGCAATAAAATGTAATAAAAGAAAAGTGGAATGTAGAAAGTGATATTTTGAGTATTTATTAATTTTTCTGTTCAATTTAATTAATTGCATGTTTATGTAATTTAATCTTTATTAGTAGTTGTGTTTAGTAATCAACCTACAAAATTCTTAGAAATTTAAGTCAGTAAAAGTAAACTCTAGTTTTTGTATTAATGGAAAACATATACAGAAAATTTAAGATTTTTAGCTCAAAAAAAATAAATGTAACAGTGGAGTTATTACTGAGAGTTGGTGTGGTGGGACTGAGGACAACAAGGTCATCCAGCTCCTTGGTAGAGTTTAATCAGACTTTATAAGACTCACCAAGATCTGACGAGACTGACTCTCCAGCTTCACTTCTTGACATTCCCTGTCTTGAACTTCATGCTCCATCAACCACAAAGGGCTTGGATTTTTCAGCCCACATGATGTTTCTACCTCTCTCCCCTTGTTCATGGCTTCACCCCTGCCAGAATAGCTTCCCCCCACTCCAGACTCCATCCGCCACTTTTACTTAGCTAATACCTACTCAGGGTTAATATGCACTCAAGTCTGAAGGCTCAGCTTAAATGTGACAACTCCTGGGAAACTTCTATCCTACCCCACCTCCCAGCAGGGTCAGAACTTCCCCTAAGTGTTTTTATGAGGTCTATACCTCTGTTCAACACTTCCTTAGGACACTATATTGAAACATCCCCTTTGAGTAAGTATCCTACTGAGAAATCATGGTGTTCCCATGGAACACAGGGGCACTCTATTTATTTTTGTATCATATACTAGGACTCTATAACTATTTGTTGAATGAATTAGTGAACAAATGACAAGGTAAACAGGCCCTTTTAAAGGGAAACAAAGAATAGCCCTGTATGAAAAGAAGTCATATCTAAACCAGATGATGTACCCTTGGTAAATTCTATCCACATAAAGTAACGGCCGATTGTGGCCAATTGCAAGCTTCATAGACATACCAAGGAAACAGAAGATGTATGTCACTGGTGTGAACCATACCTCTGGCACAGAAAAAAAAAAAAAAGACACAGGATACGAAAATTCCATTCTGCTGAAGGTAGAGATTTTTTTCAATAATGGATCTGTGTGCTGTCGTGGTACCATCCCCTTGAAGACAAGAGAATGAAAGAGCACAAGTAATGTAGCAGCTAATTTTATCCAATTAAGAGAAGCTGAAAGAAAATGAGATTTTAATGGGACCCTGGGGAAAAGCAATTCATCATGTGTAAGAGGAGAAAAGTGAATAGATTTAGGTGGATTTTGTCTTCAATAAGCAGAGAATATATATATATATATATATATATATATATATATATATATATATATATNTATATATATATATAAACACTAAGTAAGATATCACCAGAATGAGAAAGGGAGAAGAGACTCACAACTCCTATCTTATGAGAACAGTGAAAAGTCACATTTAACACTGATGGTAATTTGAGAAGTCTTCACTGAAACATTAATTGAATTGTATCTATCTTGATGGATGAATAAATGTTCAGTAGGCAAAAATAGAAAGAAAGGGTATTCCAAGCTCTCAAAATGGCAGAAGAGAATGTTCACTCAGGAAACAAAATCTGATGAGAGACCCTGTTTAATAAAGTGATTAGAAAACAATATTAGTTTAATAACAAAGCATCCTGTTCACAAACCCTTGAAAAATCTTAATGATTTACAGTTTTCTTTCCTAAATGTTCAGTGATTATCTTTCAAGAATGTGAGTGTCCTCCTTCCCAACAATAGTCCCAAGGGCTCTGTGATTTTCAGACTCCATCCTCTTCTCTTTTGTGAAAGAATCATATTGCCCGGAAATTTGTTCCAATGCTTTGATATCTCTTCCATTTTCTTTAATTCCTCCAAAGATTAGAACTATTTAGTAATCAAACTCATCTCTGGTTTCTGCCAAAATCCTAGATACAAAAATCAAAACTAATAAGTTGGTGAACAAGTACACATTGTTGCCAAAAACAAATATGAACATATCCTACTGCTTCTCATTCTTTGGGAGAAGGAGAAAAAAAGAGGAGAAGGAGGAGAGACAAAGAAATAGAAATATGACTTTAGTTTTAAGCTCTAATATCCATATCCTAAAAATGTACAAGTAAAAAAGGTTCTATGTAATTCAGATTTGAATTAATATATAAAAGCAAATGCACAACTATGTTCTTTTTAAAGAAAAACTCTGCAGAAAGACATACCCTTTATTTAATTCAAGATTGATACAGAAATAAGTACCTCATCTTTTTAAATGATAGAACTCCTGGTAATTAGTATTAATATACTTTTCGAGCATCATCATTAAAAAGCAGTTAGGTCCAGTAAACAGCTTTTGAAATGAAAAGGAGCCGTTTTGCATTAATAGCTAGGTCATTTGAACAGCCACATGAGCATTACACTTTAGCAATTACATTCTACCCAATACTCAGCTAATTCTTTTGGAAGAAAATAACTTCTTTTCACTCTCATCAAAAGAAGTTGGTGAGAACTTAAAAATAAAAATAAATATAAATGAAAATAATAAGATTCCCTATCAGAGTGAGTAAATAAGCACTCACAAATGAACCCAGTCAAAAATTAAGAGCATAATAACCTCATGTTTCTCAGTGAACGATACATTGAATTGAGGAGAGAGAATTCCTACAGGTTGACTTCTATTCAAGCTGTTCTCAGAGGGCCACAGCCCGGGCAATGGATGCTTTCTCAGACTTGTTGGGGACATTAATCACTGTAAGTGGGAAGAAATGTGGGAGAAGGCAGGAGCCTAACCACAGGACAAGGAAGCTGAAGACCATGTGATTGCCCCGGTCAATCCAACAAATCTCACTCATCCCCACACTGTGCCAGAAAGCAAGGAGTAAAAGGTTAATGAGATAGGATTCCTGCTCATGGGGAGTTTACAGTTGAGTATTTTAAATAATCTGAGTTTTAAAAGCTGACTAGACGAGTTCTATCAGACCTTTAAAGAAAACCTAATACCAGTCTTTCTCAAATTATTTTATGAAATTGAAAGGAGGGGGACACACCCAAATATAGCCTGAGAAGCCAGAATAGCCCAGATCCCAAAACCAGACAAAGACTCATCAAGGAAAGAAAACTAAAAGCCAATATTCCTAATGAACATATATGAAAAAATCCTCAATAAAATATTACAAACTGCATTCAAAAACATATTAAGATAATATATCATGATCAAGTGAGTTTTATCCCAGGGATGCAAATTTGGTTCAACATATGCAAGTCAACAAATATTATTCACCACATAAATAAAATTAAGAACAAGAATCATAGGATCATCTCAATAGATGCAGTAAAGGTCTTTGATGAAATCCAGCACCCATCCATATTAAAATCACTAGAGAAACTAGGAATAGAGGAAACTTACCTCAACATTATAAAGGCTATATATGACAAACCCAAAGCCAACATCACAATGAATGGAGAAAAGCTGAAAGCATTTTCTCTAAAAATCAGAAACAAGACAAGGATGTCTACTCTCACCACTTCTTTTCAATATACTTCTTGAAACTCTAGCTAGAGCAATAAAGCAAGAGAAGAAAATTGAAGAGATACAAATAGGGAAAAAAGAAGTCATACTATCTCTGTTTGCTGATTATATGATCCTATACCTAGAAGATCCAAAACACTCCACCAGAATACTCCCAAAGCTGATAAAGAATTTAGCAAAGTAGCATGATACAAGATCTACATTCATAAATCAATAGCTTTCCTATACTTCAACAGTAATTCTGCTGAGAAAGAAATCCAGGAAAACTAACCCATTCATAATAACTTAAAAAATAAAAAAAATATGGGGGGGGCTGTGGTTGTGGCTCAGTGGTGGAGCACTTGCCTAGCATGTACAAGGCACTGGATTCGATCCCTGGCACCACATAAAAACGAATAAATAAAATAAAAGTATAAAAAAGTCGTATCTGTTTTTAAAAAATAAAATACTTGGGAATTAACCTACCCAATGATGTAAAAGACCTCTGCAATGAAAACTATACAACACTGAAGAAATCAATTACAGAAGACTTTAGAAGATGAAAAGATCTCCCATATTCTTGAAGGTAGAATTAATATTGTCAAAAGATGTTTCTCAAAAGAAGAAATACAAATGCTCAAGAAAAATATTTTTTAAAGTTCAACATTCCTAACAATCAAGGAAATGAAAATCAAAACTACATTGAGATTTCATCTCTCTCTAGTCAGAGTGGAAAAAATACAAATAATAATAAATGCTGGCAAGGATGTGGGGAGAAATGTACCACCATATATTTTGGGGGGGGACTGTGAGTTAGTGTAACCACTCTGGAAAGCAGTATGGAGAATCCTCAAAACACTAGGAATGAAACCAGTTATCCCACTCCTCAGTATTTATCCAAAAGAACTAAAATCAGCATAGTATAGTGACATAGCCACTTCAGTATTTATAGCAGCACAAGTCACAATAGTCAAATTATGGAACCATCCCAGGTGCCTGGCAACAGATGAAAGTATTTTTTTAAATGTGGTATAAATACATAATGGAGTATTACTTAGCCATAAAGGAGAATTAAATTATGGCATTTCTGGCAAAATTGGTGAAATTGGACAATAGCATGCCAAATGAAATATGCCAGACTCAGAAAAAGGGAAGTTAGAGTAAAGGAAAGGAAAAAAGCACGGGGGGTGGGTATGGGGGGGGGAGGAATCAGATAACATAAAGACAGAGGGAAGATCAGTGGAGCAGAAGAAAGAGACTGAATGGGAGGCAGCAGGGGGCTCAGACAAGGCGAGAAAATGCAGGAGATAACAATATTACCTGAATTCTACCTTTATGTATATCTACAAAGCACCCATAATTAATAAGTCAATAAATATCAGTAGAGTGTAGGAAGGAGAATGGGGGAGGGAGGAAAGAAAGGAAAGGGAAACACTGGAGACTGAAATGGAGCCAGTTAAATCCCACACATGTATGATTACGTCAAAATGAACCCCACTACTACGCATGATTCTAATGCACTAATAAAAGCATTCAAAATAAAAGCTGGCTAGAACACAGGCTGCAGTGTGATAAGCACTTTACAAATCCAAACATATGAGGAAGGGGGGTCAAGGAAAACCTCAGAGAAGATGGCCTTCAGGGATGGAGGGCCATTTTCTGATGAGAGGACAAGGAGAAGACACTGGAGGCAGAGAACAGGGAGAACAAAGACACAGGTTCAGAAACCCCAGAGAGTGTGTGGAAGAGAGAGTGTTGGCAGAGGGCATCATAAGGACAAAGAAAATGCCTATTCTGGTGCACAACACAATACCTGAGCCATGGAGGGGTGCCCAAGAAATACTCACTGAAGGCATGAGTCCAGATTGTCTGAGACCTAAGGGATACAAAAGAATAAACAGGAAGTAAAAAGGGGGTTTTCAAGGAGGAACTGTGATTGGGCAAAGGGGAGAGTGGAAAGGGGAGGGGAATGCAGGCAGGAAAGATGGTGGAATGAGATGGACATCATCACCTACGTACCTATATGACTGCACATATGGTGCGACGTTACATTGTATACGATCAAAGAAATGAAAGTTGGGCTGCAATTGTGTACAATGAATCAAAATGCATTCTGCTGTCATGTATACCAATTAGAAGAAATAAATTAATAATTGAAAATTTTTAAAGAGAATAAAAAATAAAGGGGCTTTTCAAATCAAGGCAATAAGTTTGGACACTGTTCTATAAATACCAAAGATTCTCTAACAGAGGTGTTTGTGGTCATCTATAAAATATAAAGATGTTGTTGATGATTATCTACTTCAAGATAATTGTTAAAAAACAAAAAATGATAAGCTGTCAACAAACACATGCTCAGTGGCACTGAAAAGTGTTGGGGGGGTGGATGCCAGATGATTGTGTGACTTATTGAATGGCCACTGTGGTCATCTTTCTGAACTGGGCTCTCTACTCTCCCAGGGTTACAATGTCCTCACAGGGTACTAAGCTGAGCTAGTGCAAAAACAGAATCCAGACGGACTTTGTACAAATGTGCTTTCATTTCATTCTTGTTTGGAGGAGTACCGTGCAACTCGTTTTTCAGAAAGGAGTCCTAAAAATAATGTTCTCTTTCAGAGACTCCTCAAGCAGCATCCCTTGCTTAGAGGAATGTCATGATGACTAAATGAAGCAGCATCCACACATAGTAGAGTGAGCAGTTGCTTAAAATCACCATAGTACTAAATCAGGTTTGTTGACCCAGCTACACAAACTGGAACACACATGACTCTGAGCCAACAACAGCCAGCCACATGAGCAGATATTCAGAGTAATCTGCACACACACACCTGCTGCTCGATTCAAGCTTGGGGCATTTTCACTGCAGTCTTTGAGAAATGAGGCAGGGAAAGATCTCTCTCATAACCTTTAACAAATAAAATTCAGCTTTAACAAACTTCATATATGCAATTCCAGCTATGTGTTCAGTCATTTGTGTTAGAACATGAGACGTGCTTGTTTACAGGAGCATTCAGCCAGCAACACAGCAAATAAGGAGACTTGGTTCCACTTCTGACTCAGCCACCCAACCAGCGGCATGACCTTAGCAAGTCCCTGAACTTCTCTGAGCCTGTTTCTAAAGAGGGAATACGGTGAGGCTCCTTTATGGCTCAGTCTATGGTTTGCTGCTTCTGCATTTTGAGCATATCTGGGTAAAGGAGAAAAAAATGATGTGACCCTTTTTTTTTTTTTTTCAGCTTCAAAGCTAGTTATTTCCAACTCGGTGTATGTTAAAAGTACAAGCAGCCTTTATTAAAAAAAATTCTGAAAACAATTTATTTATTATGACACTTGTGTGTCATAATGAGGGGGCTAGGGGACACTGTCAATCAGGTCTCATCTCCCTGAGGTGGGAGAGGTAACATAAGTAGCTGTGTTGTCTTCGGGGACATGCTGTTAGCCCCTTTGCCAGGAATAAACACTCATTGCCTCAACTTCTCTGTTTGCTGGGCAAGAAGTATTGGCAACACCACTCAGCAGTTTTGCAAAAGTGGAGAACCAGGCAGTTCTCTATGAAGGCAACACCATCCTGCAACCCAGGAAGGTCCCTTATAAAGGCTTCTATTTGGGTTGTGTGTGTGTGTGTGTGCGTGTGTGTGTGTGTGCGTGTGTGTGTGCATACATTCTGTTTTGACCCTGTTTTGAGGCCTGTGTTTCTTCACAAGCCAATTATATCCACACCCCCAACCACAACCAATATAGGAATCTTATTCTCCAGGCCAGTATACACACACCTCAGGGCCACAGACAGCCCCTATGCCACCAGAGTCTTTTGAAGTGGTTTAAATAGACAACTCTAAGCCTGCTTTCCCTGCCTGACTCATTCTTTCCCACAGAAACCTCAATGAAGGTGCTGACCCACAATTTCCCTCCTTTCTCTGCCTCTGGACCAACTTGGTGCTTCCCCCTGTGGCCCTGCATGGCATGCTGTGTTTTCCCCAGGGAGCTGTATGTATCCTGAAACCGTAAAAATCTTTCCAGTGTCTCTTTCTGGCCTCACCACACCTCTCCCAAGGTGATATGATGGAGTCATGTTTGCTTCAACATGGCCGAAACAAGCTCAGGTTTTCTGAAACTTGGACAGTTGTTCAAAGACTAACACACAGGGGCATATTTCACCAACTCTGTGCTTCCAGATGGAATTAATCCTATGCCACCATTTGCAATCCAGAACTTTCCTCAGAAATTAAATGAAGATTGCAATGAGGTGGCAATCTTGCTAGTTTTTTCCTCTGCCCTTTCCTTCCTCTCTCACCCCACTTCTGAGAGCACCCCTTCAATAAATCAAATGAACAGGAATTCCTGTCTCAGGCTCTGGTTCTTGGAGATATGTCCAAAGAAGGAAAGTTTGGGGGTGCTTGTCTATCTGAGTCATTTTTCTCATGTAATCCTCACTACAGCCCTATAAAATAGGTCTTATATCTTCAATTTCCTGCACAGGAAAACTGAGGATCAGGAAGATAAAAAGATTTACCAAAGTCATGTAAAGAACAGTGATTCATGCCAGGTAGGTCCAGAGCCTGTAGTCTTAACCCTCCACCTCATTTCATTATTTAACTTGAGTTCTAGTAACATGTATATATGCTTCAAATCTTCCTGGGAGTTTCAACTACAGGAATCCATGTAGATGAAAATCAGCATCCCCTTTGTCTCACAGATGATATCAGCCCCTCCTTCAGTCTGCAGATTTGATACCAGGTCACTAGTGGCTCTGCTTATTTGACTCCATTTGGGGTTTTCAAGAAGACATATCTAAAATCTTAGCTTGAAACTGAAAATTGTGCCAGAAAGCTCAAGACACACCTTCTGCAAGATGATTCCTCTTTGGGGCATCTTTCTTTTACCTCTACCTTTTTCTAACCTTTGTTTTTTATGAAGGAAAAAAAAAATGGTATTGCTCATCCCCCAGTGTCCACACTCAAACCTTCAGAGTGGCCATCGACTCCTTCTACCCTCTCATATGGAATTATTATCAAGAACTTAAAACTACCTCCACTGCATTTCTCAGATATGCCTCCTTTCCCATCTTCACCACCTGACTTGGCCCTTTTCATGATGGAGTTACTTCATTCTTACCCACCACACCTAGATAACTTTAATTCCTTTTCCCCTAAAGCACCACCTTGGCCAGGTCACTCCCAGCTCACAGATCCTTCAGTGGTTCCAATTATTAAATAAAGTTCCAACGTCTCACTCTGCTTCTCAATCCAGCCAGGGTGGTGCATCTTGGGCTTTGTAATTTCATTCCTGTCTTCAGAGTTCAGTTCAACACCCCTCAGTACACAAACTCTGCTTGTTTCCTCTTCCACACGGGTGGTCTTACTTCACATTCTTCTTGAAATATATTTTCACATCTCTTCTTATCTAACTTCAGCTGCCAAGTATCACCTGAGATAAACACTTCCCTGATCCCTAGAGTCAGAGTTACCCCTCCTTCTTTTGAATCTTAAGAAATTTCCCTGGGCTAATTCTATGCCACCATTTGCACTCCATTTCCCTGGGCTAAAGAAAAAATTTGAGGCATCTTAAAGAAACCCCATTTAAAAAAAAAAAAAAAACAGATCAGTGTTTAGACATACAGTATTTCCTGAAAGCTCAGATGGGACACAATTCAGGAATGTTCAAAGGTGACATGCTTAGGTTATGAGAGCTGCAACCTAACCCGCGGGTTAATTTATTTAATGGATTAGTAATTTGAATAAATTAACGGATGGTAACTATAGGTAGGTAGAATGTGGCTGGAGGAAGTAGGTCACTGAAAGCGTACCCTTGGGGACTTTATTATCTCTGGCTCCTTGTTCTTAGGCTCTCTCTGTTTCCTGGCTGTCAGAAACCGAGCAGCTTTCCTTTGTGATGCCCTTCTACCATGATGTTCTGCCTCATGTTGGGCCCAGAACACTGGAGTCAGTTGACCATGGACTAAACCTCTGAAACAATGAGACAAAATAAATTTTTTCTCCTGTAAGTTGTTCTTTTTTAAAAAAAATAGATTTTTTATTTAGTTTTTTTTTTTTTTTTTGAATGTGGTGCTAGGGATTGAACCCAGTGCCTCATGCATGCTAGGCAAGCGCTCTACCACTGAGCCACCACCCTAGCCCTCTAAGTTGTTCTTATCAAGTCTTTTGGTCACAGCTGACTAACACAATCGGGTTCATTTGAGATAAAAATTTTTCTGGGAGAAAATGCATTAGATAGGAGGCTAAGGAGGAGGGAGCATCATGGAACAGGAACAGAGCACACATAAACTAGCTCTAAGATGCTCCTATACACTCAGCACGCTCAAGGAGGAAATTTGCTCTGAATTTCCAAATAGTCAAATAAAAAACACTTCCCTGATAAAAAATAAAAAAACACTTCCCAAATGAAAAACTAAAAGGAAAGAGCTGACTGTGTAACACTCTGTGTCCACAGCACATTCATTTTTCATTGTTCCATTGATAAGAATTTCTTATCACTTGGCTTTATTAAACTGTAAGTGCCTTTAGGTGAAGGTGTGTTTTATACATCTTTAATCTCCAACAACACCTAACAGAATCCCATGCCACTAGCAGATAATTATCACATGTCTACCCAACTGAATTGAACTGCTTTTATTCATTTATTCGATAAATATACGTCAGACATCTACCACATGCCCGACACTGCGCTGGCATTACAACAGCAAACAAAAAGCCCTTCTTCTCACACAGCTTAACCTTTCTTATTCACTGGATAGACCATTATAAATTATCCAGGCTGAAAATGCACCCTGGCATTTAAAAATTGGAAGATTTCAGAAAAGAATCCATATTTCTAGCCTACAGCAGACAGTGCCCAATTTCAGACAAAAGAACTGACTTCAAGTCTTAGAAACACAGAGGACTCAGTGGAGGTAATTGGTTATGGAGGTGATGAGAGAGCTGATAAGCCGATAGGGAATTAATTACCAGGGAACCCAGAGATCAGCAGTGATAGGAAGCCACTGCCACATGGAAACTGGAGAAGAGGAGAAGGGGAGTGGGGGAGGAACAAGGAAAGGGCTAGGGTCACCAATTAGAAGATGGGGTTACAGTGGGCCTGCCTCACAGAAACTGGTGTCCTTGAGGAGATATTTCTGCTCTGGGAGGCATTGTCCAAGGCTGAGAGGCAGGATTAGAACACCAGACCCAGCTCCCCACCGCCATCCTCAAGCAGTACAGCCACAGCAGGACCCAGGTGTAAGCCAACTGACATGGGTGTCTGGAAACTGCAGCCTGAACAATTCAGAGCAGAGCAGAGGGGAGGAACAGATCTGAGGGTAAAAGGACTGACTGACGGGCAGCCTCAACTGAAAAATCAGAGTTTGCATATTTGCACACAGCCTTCAATCTTGCCAGCGTCTGTGGGCTTGGGCTCAGAGTAGTACTTGTGTCTCTTAGCCTGGGCACACTCTTCCTTGTTTGCACTTGCCCATCTTCTCTCATTTAAATTACCTGCTTAGACCATAGAGGTATGGATCCTGGATCTGGGAATCACAGAGTGCCAGGGCTAAATGGGGTACAGAGTGTTTGTGTTCCCCCCAAATTCCTATGTTGAGAATATAGTCACAATATGATAGTATTTGGAAGTAATTAGGTCATAATGGCAGCACCTTCACAAGCAGGATTAGTGCCATTATAAGAGAGAGGATCTCGTCTCTCATATCAGCATGAAAGCAGTCATCTATAAACCAGGAAAAGAAACTCCCACCAGAAAATGAATCTGGCGGCACCTTGGTCTTGGACTTCCCAGCTTCCAGAACTGTGCAAAATAAATGTCATTTCAGCCACCCCATCTATGGTACTAGATATAGCAACCCAAACTGACTCAAATAAACAGACTACAAAGACCATTTCATACAACCTTGCCATCGAACAGGGAAGGGTGAGGACAGGCTGGGCATACTTACCTGAGGGGCAGAGAGCAGCACCACACTGCTTTTCCGGTTTGCTGAGCATTCCCCTACCCCGCTATCTGTGGCAGAAGGAATTTAAAATACTCCCTCTAACCCTAAGATACCATCTCACTCCAGTAAGATTGGCAGCCATTAGGAAGTCAAACAACAACAAGTGCTGGCGAGGATGTGGGGAAAAGGGTACACTTGTACATTGCTGGTGGGACTGCAGATTGGTGCAGCCAATTTGGAAAGCAGTATGGAGATTTCTTGGAAAGCTGGGAATGGAGCCACCATTTGACCCAGCTATTCCCCTTCT
>NW_025999945.1:6866662-6872832 GCF_001458135.2 Marmota marmota marmota | reverse complement strand
AACAGCAGTGGGGGTGGGGGGGGGGATGACTGTATTTTAAATTGCTAAACAACCATCCAGACTTTTGAAGAACACAATGCTTGGTTTAAATCAGGTGGAAACCCCATTTACAAAATGGGTTTAATAAAAAAAAAAAAAAGAAAGAAAGAAAAGAAAAGAAAAAACCTCCTAAACCTAATCTAAAGCAATTTTGCTGTCATTTCTAACTAAGTCTGAACAACATGTTCTTTTTCCTTTTAAATGACTTTAGAATGAATACGTAATGACAAAAACTATTACAATGAAGCTTTTTTATGAATTAAAATTGTTGTTTAGTTTTTTGGATGGCTATACCGGTTCTCAGTGTCTTATTCTATTTGGCTTTCTGGCTTTTTTCTAACACATGAGAAAAATGAGAAAGGGGAGTCTTGTCCTGATACCATATTCATTTGTGTCTTTTTCTCTTTCCCATATTCTGCCACACAATTTTGGGAGTTCAGCAAATTGAAACTTAATAACAAGACTTCTGAAACTTCAGACTTTTACTAAAGAAGTGTGAATTGGGTTTAATTGAATCTTGTTTACTTAAGTAAGTGGAAGAGTTAACAGTTGTCACAATTCCTCATCATCTGCTCTCAGCAGGGTTTCTAAGCCTCCTCTAAATTGGCCACTACTTCGTCAAAGCAGCAATTTGCCAGTGGAAATTTCTGGGAATTCAGCGCCAGGTGGCAATAAAGCGAAGACCTATTCTTATCAGAGCTGAGTAACCCCACGGCTTTCTCTCTTCTCATTTTAACTGCAGACTATTTATGTAGGAAAATTATGCTGGTAAATATGATAATCACCATCAGCTTTTATTAGTTTTAGTTTGCTCTGCTATCTCAACAACAAAATATTAGCAATCATTTGGGTTCATTAACTCTTGATTTCCAAAGAGTGAGTCTTAGAATTTTAACAACAAAATATTAGGCCAACAGTAAGATTTCATGGTAGAATAAAAGGAAGAGATTCTGTTTGGAGAAAGACACTTGTTTTTCTTGTCTTCCCACCACATCTCTGTCAGGCTGAGAGGCCTGTGTTATTTATAGAAATGAGGTTACAAATGAGCTCATTCTTTCTCATCAGTAGCATATTAGCCTGAATCTTTTTCATAATCTTAACTGCTCTTTCTCAAAAGCTCATAGCAAACTGAAGAGCACCTTGAAAGACCATTGCCTTTAGTTAGTTTTTAGGAATCTTTAAAAGAAAAACTCATACAGCATCAAACACCACAGTCCCATGATCCCGTTGTCAGATTCAGACCACTTCAACTAGAGTATATTGCTGGCCAAAACAAATATGAACCTCTAAGATAAAACCAATATCTAGTCTCAGCCCATCAATTTTATTTGGGCCTCTGGATATTAGTCATGGTTGACCAAAATGACAATAGCAATCCTATTCCTCATTTCCCAGTCTCCTTACCACTAAACATGGTTACACAACATAATCCTTGTCTAGAAGATATAACAAGCCTTAAATTATACTATAGAGCTATAGTAACAAAAACATGTATTGGCATCAAAATAGGCAAGAGAGGACCATTGGAACAGAATAGAAGACACAGAGACAAACCCAAATAAATACAGTTATCTCATACTAGATAAGCATGCCAAGAACACATACTGGAGAAAAGATAGCCTCTTCAACAAATGGTGCTGGGAAAATTGGAAATCCATATGTAATGGAATAAAAGTTAACCCCTATCTCTCATTCTGCACAAAAATCAACTCTAAGTGGTTCAAAGACCTAAGAATGAGGCCAGAAACTCTGCACATACTAGAAGAAAATGTAGGCCCAACACTTCAACATATTGGCTCAGGAACTGACTTCCTTAACAAGACTCTTAAAGCACAAGAAATAAAATAAAAAAATCAATAAATGGGATGGCATCAAACTAAAAGGCTTCTTCACAGCCAAGGAAACAATCAAGAGTATGAAGACAAAGCCTACAGAATGGGCGAAAATTTTTGCCACCAACACCTCAGAGCATTAATTTCCAGAATATACAAAGAACTCAAAAAGCTTAACACCAAAAAAAGCAAACAATCCAGTCAATAAATGGACAAAGGAATTGAAGAGACCCTTCTTGAAAGAAGAAATACAAATGGTCAACAAATACATGAAAAAATGTTCAACATCTCTAACAACTAGAGAAATGCAAATTAAAACTACACTGAGATTTCATCTGACTCTAGTCAGAATGGCAACTATCAAGAACACAAGTAACAACAAGGTTGGTGAAGATCTGTGGAAAAGGGAACATTTATACATTATTGATGGGACTGCAAATTGGTGCAACTATTCTGGAAAGCAGTATGGAGATTCCTCAAAAAGCTAAAAATGGAACCACCATTTCACCCAGTTATCCCACTCCTCAGCACATATCCAAAGGATTTAAAATCAGCATGCAACAGTGACACAACCTGTGACAGTAGCCGAGTTATGGAACCAACCTAGATACTCATCAACAGATGAATGGATAAATTGTGGTACATACACACAATGGCATATTACTCAGTCATAAAGAAGATTGGCCTTATGACATTTGCTGGTAAATGGATGACAGATATGGAGATTTTCATGTTCAGTGAAATGAGCCAATCCCAGAAAACCTAAGTTCAAATGTTTTCATTGATATATGGAAGTTAAACCACAATAAAGTCGGGGAAGGGAAGAAGATAAGTTTGGTAGATTAGATAAAAAGGAATGAAAGGAAGGGAGAGTAGTAGGAATAGATAGGAAAGATAGTAAAATAAATCTAAAATAGTTTTCCTATGTGCCCATATGAAAATATCTAAGTGAATCCCATTATCATGCCCACCCACAAGAATGGGATCCTAGTTAGAATAAGATATATTCCATGCTTGTATAATTTTATCAAAATGTGTTCTACTGTCATGTAAAACTAAGAAGAACCAATAAAAAATTTTTACTTAAAAAATAAAAATTAAAAAAAGAATTATTTAGAATATGGAGAAAAACAATGCCAAATGTTTTCTCTGATATAAGGAGGCTGATTCATAGTGGGGTAGGGAGGGGGAACATGGGAGAAATAGATGAATTCTAGATAGGGCAGAGGGGTGGGAGGAAAAGAAGAGGGCAGGGGATTAGCAAGAATGGTGGAATATGACAGTCATCATTATCCAAAGTACATGTATGAAGACTTTATATACAATCAGAGATATGAAAAAATGTGCTCTATATGTGTAATAAGAATTGTAATGCATTCTTCTATCATTTTTTTAAAAATCAATAAAAAAGAATATGAAAAAAAAGACATATATGGCAGTTGTCTGATAAAGGATCATAGATGTCTGCACATTCCCCCCCTTTTTGATGGTTGAAACTGTGGAGCCCTCTTGAAACCATGAGGCAATGAGCAAGAGAAGGAAAACTAACTTGAATGACAGCATAGAAAGTATCTTCTATGGCATAAGTTTAAAGGATACCAATTGTGCAGGGGAAAAAATAGACTATTAGCTTAAGCTACTGATGGTATTTCTTACTTTGTAACCTCACTTTTCTAGGAAAACCCTATAAATTCTGTCTGTGAAACCATACTGTCTAGTTCATTGCAAATAAAAGAAAGTAAACATCTTGTAATCCATGTTACCAAAACCTTAAAACAATGCAGTGTTGGAATTTCCATCACTTTGACAAATCTGCTGGAGTGTTTAATTTACTACCATGCCAGAAAAATCTTGTAGCTGTATTAAAACTTATTATTTGTAACATGAACTAGTATTTGGATAACAGTGTATATATTTCCCAATTACATTTTGTGTGTGTGTGTGTGACAATAAAACTTTATTGACAAACACAGGTACCTCATCAGATTTGATCTGTGAGTTGACCCCTGTTTTATTTACTTTTTATTTTGTTCATATTTTTGGTGCATTATTGTTGTACAAGATGTTATGATTCATTGTTACCTATTTGTAAATGCACATAATATAACAATATGGTTTGGCCAATATCACTCCCCAGGACTTCCCCTCTCCTTCCCAATCTTATACCCCTTGGTCCCTTTCCTCTACTGATCTCCCTTTGATTTTCATGAGATCCCACCCCCTATCTTACTTTTCCTGTTTTCTTCTCTAGCTTGCACATATGAGAGAAAACATGTGACCCTTCACCTCTGAGTTTGGTTTATTTTGCTTTACATAATAGTTTCAAGTTCCATTCATTCTCCTGAAAATGATACATTTCATTTTTATTTATGGCTGAACTATATTGTGTATATACACCACAATTTCTTCATCTATTCTTCTGTTGATGGACACCTAGGCTGGTTCCATAGTTTGGCTATTGTTAATTGTGCTGCTATAAACGTGGGTATGCACGTATCACTATAGTATGGTGACTTTAATTCTTCAGGATAAATACTGAGGAGTGGTATTGCTGCCTTATATGGTGGTTCCATGCCTAGTCTTTGAGGAGCCTCCATACTGATTTCCACAGTGGTTGTACTAAATCACAATCCCACCAACAGTGTAAAAATGTTCCTTTTTCTCTGCATCCTCTCCAACATTTATTATTATTTCCCAATTATATTTTGTTTAATAGGTAAAATATCCATGTAAAGATCTCCTGATGCTATTAAGGTGTTATATTATCAAATATAAATATCATCAAATATAAAGATCCTTTCATTTATTTGCACATAATCCATTACAGTTTACAGTCTGGGTGGACTGGTGTCATATAACAACAAATTTTTTGATGTCAAAGAAAAAACAATAGATCGTAGAAGCATATTTAATTTCAGCCTTAAGCTTCAGATAAATTCTGCTTTATCTACCTCAAACAGGTAAACCACGAGTGATCAGAAGTTAATAAAACCTTTTTGTCCTATGAAGTAGATGCTAAACAAGGTTAATGGCTCAGGTTAACATGCAAGTCTTGTGGTACCTTTCACTGAGGCTGCCGGGTTGGAACATTCTAACTGGCACAGGGTGAGATAGACCCTGGATCTTAGGATAAGGTTATTGATCTGGCAGATGTATTCCTCTCAATCCCCATTTGTAAAGAAATCAAAAGTAGTTTGCTTTTTTGTAGGCTAAGCAACACAGACTCTATCTTGTTCCAAGGCAAATTACTTATTGTTGGTCACAATAAAGCCCAAAAGAACCTGGATTATCTTAGTACAGAATGTCATGTGAGCTTACAATATTGATGACATCATGTTAACTGGCCCTGGTCACAGGTTACTAGAAGTTCAAAAAAATTGAACATTGACATCAAAACTGTTGTCATGTATCATTCTTTTATAGTAGGAAAAAATCTTTGTGAACTTAGCCAATTTATTTAACATTGTTGAATTTATATTTATTTAACTTCATCGAGTATTCAATTTTTTCATCTCCAAAATACAGGCAGTAATACCTATCTTAAAGAGAATGAAATGAAGTAATATATGTGAATATACTTGCTTAAGACCTGGCACACATTAGATGCCTTTAAAAAGTCCAGCTAGTTAAAGAAATGCAGCTACTTATACTGACACATCTTTTAAGAGGCTTAATCCATTTATTTAATCCTGTGTATGTGTGTGTGTGTGTGTTTCTCTTCCAAAGTCTTGTATGTTTTTAATTCATGGTTTCCTCCTGGGTTTACTACATTAAAACTAGAATTTTGTTTTAAGAAAAAAGCTCGAAGTGATAATAAATACAGGTCCCAATCATAACCTTCAGGCATTGTTGAATGTTAATCTCTAATCATTTTTTTTATTGGTTGTTCAAAACATTACAAAGCTCATGATATATCATCTTTCATACATTTGACTCAAGTGGGTTATGAACTCCCATTTTTACCCCAAATACAAATTGCAGAATCACATCGGTTACACACTCACATTTTTACATAATGGCATATTAGTGACTGTTGTATTCTGCTACCTTTCCTATCCCCTACTATCGCCCCTCCCCTCCCCTCCCATCTTCCCTCTCTACCTCATCTGCTGTTGTTCAATTCTCTCCCTTGTTTCCACCCCCCTTTTCCCCTCACAACCTCTTATGTGTAATTTTGTGTAACATTGAGGGTCTCCTACCATTTCCATATGATTTCCCTTCTCTCTCCCTTTCTCTCCCCCCACTCGACTCTGTTTAATGTTAATCTTTTCCTCATGCTCTTCCTCCCTGTTCTGTTCT
>NW_025999945.1:6833757-6865673 GCF_001458135.2 Marmota marmota marmota | reverse complement strand
GCGGGCGTGCGGTCTCCAGCCGCCCAGTCGCGAGGGCCTGGCCTTTAGTCCCCTGGTTTCTCCTGCTAGTCCTGGCTTCTCCTGCTAGACCAGTGTTCCCCTGAGTGATGCCTCTCGGCAGTTCAAACTGTACTCTGGGCCTGCCGTTTGCTGGGTGTGGAGGGTGGCTATTGGGAACCCGGGCACTCTATTGTTTTGATTTTTTCCGCTTGCCCCTCCCCCAGCGCTGGCAAGACAGGTTTCGTTTTCACTGCTGATGGGAGGGGGAGTTGGAGGTCAGGTGTCTCTAGCTTTCCCCGTGTCTTTATGCAGGCTCGTTCTGATAATCCCTCCCCCGGAAAGCCTAGGAGAGATTTTATGCGAATTCCCTGCGGTATGGGAGATGGGTTGAGTAACACACACCTGTTTTATTGTTGCAATCTGTCGGAGACTGGCGGTGGTTACGTCAGCTCTCCAAGATGGCGGCCGCTGGCTTCCTTGGTGGAGTTTCCGTTGTGGGGGATAGAACTGGACCATTTCCTTCCCCGTCTGAAATCCCGAACTCAGCCCGGGGCTCAGTGAGGGCACAGCCAGCAGGATTCCACAGAATCCGTAGCAACGTTTCTCTCTGCTTGCTGGTCGCTTCTCGGCGGCGCTCCGCCGTCTGTAGCCACGGGGCGGGCCGCGCGGATCAGTCAGCCTGGATCTCCGGTCGCACAGTTGGCTCGTGTTTGAGACTCAATTACCGGACCTCGGTGCTGGAAATCCTTCCTCTAGGTTTCGTGCACCCCCATTTTGCTGTAAATTCCTAACATGATAGTTTTTTTGTCGTTCTAACTCGTTATTCACCTGCGCAGTGACGCGGTACACGGGGTGTGATGCACTCTATTCGCAGCCATCTTAAGGGCTGGCATCTTCTTCTCTAATCATTTTTATTCCAATTGAAACTTCTCTGAAATATCTAGTCAAGTTACATCCATCAAAGAAAAAAACACAATGTTTTTAAACAGACTTTGAATATCAAAAAGATTTCTCTGCCTAGGGCAGCAGCTACTTAAAATTAACAGACCCTCTTCTGACATGTGAAGTAGAATAATTTTAAAACCTAAATAATTCCTCCATACACATTCAAAATTTTCAGAATATCATAAAACATTAATCTTGTAGCTCAAAAGTAAACTTTTGCATTTAAAAACAAAAGATGTCATTTTCTTCTCAGGAGCCAATATTCCAACAGCATGCTATTTCTAGAAAAATCGACCTCTAATCACGATTTCAAAGACTGGTGAAAGCTAGTTATTTACTCCTAAATCACAGGGTAAGTGGCCAGCAAGGTGAGACAAAATATATAAATAATTTCTATCAAATTAACATATCCATACAAGAGCATAGTCTGGGATTTCTTTAACAATTTTTATTTCTAAATAAACACAGAGGGGGGAAAAACAAAAATAAAAGCAACCTTTCAATGAATTTTGAAATGACTAAAGAAAACCTACAATGGGGTGCTTTCAAGGAAGGGAAATAAATGGTGGAAATAAATTCAAAACCGTTCTGAAGAGGCAAAGAAAACTGGTTTCAGGGTTGGGGCTATTTGAAAGGAAGAATGCAAAGTAGAAAAAATAATATTAAATATGCTTCAATGGAACAAAATGATACTACTAATATTCTGGATTATGATGCAAATTAATGTGGTTCATGTATCTGAGCAATGATACTCAGATAATTTTTTCATCTTGAAAACCCAAGGACATGCCCCACCCTCTCCCCACAGTGTAAAAAGAATGTCAAGCAAGGCCTCACTGCCTGGTATGCACAGAAGCCAACACTAGGGCACCGCTTTTTGCAAAAAGGAAGAGCGTTATTGCAAGGTTGACTGGCAGGAAGGACAAAAGCCAGAGAAGCTAAAATCTTCATTTCCCATCTTTGGTAGTAGGGGAATTTATAGAAGGGAAAGGGGAGACAGTGCTTGTTGATCAGATGGCAAGAAGGAGAGTTTTAGGGTTCTTTTACACCAACATAGGTAGTCATCATGGCTCTTCTTAAGACGCAGGTTTCTTTAGGGGGAGAGTTGTCATGTTCTGCACTGGAGACTTTGAGCTTATGGTGTCAAAAGGTCATTGAGAGACTTTACTGACTTCTTCTGCATATGTCCATTCTTGAAAAGCTTAAGTGGATTCTCCTGAAAACAACATTAGCAGTTTGTTATTGAAGGAATTTATTTTGGGATATGTCTAGATCTTAGCCAATTTCAAGAGTGAATCTCAAAGGTATTGAAACTTATCAGAATATTTAGAATGATAAAATCCCTCTAGTTGGCCTATGCTCACATTCCTCTCACCATTGACAATCATTGATGGAAATCTTGCAAAAATCTACATTTAGACACTAAAATATTTTGCATCAAGATTTACAGAATTTTTTTTAATCTTAGAATCATATCTTTAAACACACAAAGTGCAAGGTGGAAATTGTCACAGACCTGGTTGCTGGTTAGGGAACCCTAGTTGTTAAAAGATTTTCAGTTTAATGAGCTAGAGTCTGCCTCATTCCATCTTCCTAATGGAGCACTCAGGTATACTAATTATTCTACACATAGAAGCTACAAATTCTCGAACTTAATTATATTAATTTTAAAAAATGTGGACTCTAGAGTCAGATTCACGAATTCAATTAAGACTCACGTTCTAGTTATTAGCTCTGTGAGTTTGGGAACATGATTTACATTCACCAAACTCAATTATCTAACCTGTAAAATTGGGTCAAAAAAATACCAAATGATAAATAATCATTTATCACTTAAATAATGATAATAAATAAATGTAAGATTGTGACAGAATTAAACAAGATAATATAAGGAACACATCCCCCACAAATACCCTTGACTGTGCTTCATCTGCTGTAATTTTCAGATTCTCATTTCCTTCTCCCCATTGCATTGGTTATTGGACCACTCTTGCCTCATGGCATATCTGAGTTGAAATAGCATCACCTGACATGTCAACATGTTGACAAAGGTGTATCAATGGCTGGTGGAGAACTTTGGGTCAGGACCCTTTCATCTTAGACAGAGGTCAGCAAACTTTTTGATATGCCAAATAGGAAGTATTTTAGGCATATGTATGCATTTTGTTTGGTTGGTTTTGTGCTTTTATTTTCTTCCCTGTGGTGTTAGGGATAAAACCCAGGACCTTGCACGTGCCGGGCAAGTGATCTATCCCTGAGTTTCATCCAGGCCCCATTTGTTTTTGCTTTTAAATAATCTTGTGCCAAAACCAAAATGAATCCGACAGTTAAGGTGATGATCATCTTCACACTATTGTAGTACGATCAACATTAACTAAAACTCAAGGAAAACTCAAGAAAAGGGAAGGGGACCAGGAATAGACAAGGGAGACCTGCTTGAGTTTTGTGGAACTTAAAAGGAAGAGTGATCCTGTCTTGAAATATGCTAGGGTGGGGTGGTCATCTGTAATTAGCCCCAGAAAACAAAAGAGTAAAAAGATTTTTTTTTTCCGTGGCTCCGGAGAAGTTCATTCAACATTGTTATCATAAAACATTTAAAGACCATTCTTAGATTGGGGCCCAGAGCCATACTGTCACTGGAAGTAGCTCTTAAGAGTATCCTGTATCTAATTCAATTCCAGAAGACTATTAAATTAACAGAAGATCATTCTATCGTGCTTACCCTCCTCAGTAGACTTCATCTGGACACCAAATACAAATAAGCACTGTGACATGTCCATAGCCCAGTTGTGCTGGGGTAGTGGGATAGGTGGCAGAGAGGCCAAAGAAAGTGCCTAGAGATGGCATACAAGATGTGATTTATTGTGGAACACTTACAAGAGACCAGGGACTGCTCCAAAGACAGTTCAGAGAGTTCCTCACTGGGCTTTGCCAAAGAGTGCCTCTCTCCTCGTGGTGTTTTGTCCTATCAGCTGGAAGAATGACATGTATCCTTTCCACAGTGCCTTCAGTTCCACACAGTCATCACTGAGGGAGGAGTTTCATCTGACAGGCTGCAGAAGCAGTGACATCATCAGCATTAGTGTGTTTACTTTGCTTGTCTGACCTGCATCCCAAGAAGTGACTGTCTTGACATACATGAAAGAAAGTCGCTTTCTACAGACAACACTAACTTACGCTAGATCCCAGGGTCCATAAAAGAAAGCCAGTGTCCTCCAAGATAATATGTATCTGGAGATTCCTACCCAGGCTTGCTCTCATCGTTCCCATTGAGGGAACAATTGGCTAGGTTTTGAGGAATGGAAAGGAAGCATAAGCAAACATGATTTACTGCCCCCTCCCTTTTCTTTAAGGACAATATAAATATACATTCAATTTGTTTTTACCATGCCCCATCACTACACCAAGTATACCATCCCATTTAATAGACACAAAACCTTCTGAAATAGGTGCTATTTCAATCTCATTTTATAGGAAAGAAACCTGAAGTGTAAGAAGGTAACAAAATGTGCTGAAAGGCTGCCTGGCTGGATAAGAGCAGGCCTAGACTCCAACCCACCTGTCTTTAACTCCAAAACCAGGTCTCTTAACCACTAAGTATCATGGCCCTTCAAAGGATTCTTTATCCACGGTTTGGTCAGTCAGTTTTCTGAACTTTCTGACTTTCTTCTGCTATGGAGACTTAGCCCAAATATGGCTAGGTTGTTTTTATTCCCCCATTTTAACAACTGCAGAATCTTTAAATGACTTCGATTTGAAAACATAGTTCTTTATTTCTTTAAACAAGCAAGAATTTGGTTCAGAAAGCATTCACTCAGTTACTAAATTCAGAGAGCAGCATGTGATGAAAGTCCCAAAGTGCTATGTAATTCTTGCCAAAATATCTTGAGTTCAGAACTAGATTTATAGAAAATGTAAGATATTTATGAACATTATTTGTAGAAAAACATTGCTCTCAGCAGGTTATAAAATGCTATCAGTGTTCCTGATTCTAATCATATGTTTCTTAGAGGGATTGGATCCCTCATAGCTGAGCTGCTATGCTTGGCACAATACCAAGTCAAAGCAGCTTTGGTTAGGAAGGGAACTGGGTGCAATTATCTCTAAGCTTTTTTTTTTCTAATACTAGCCACAGAATAAAGCTGCATGGTGAGTAATAGCCAAAGTACAGCTGTCCAGAGCCACCACTGAGCTAATTTGACATCACCTCTGGAAAGCTTCCATATAAATGGCACACCCAAGCCATGCAATAAAAGAGCTATATTCAGGAGTCACACAGGAGAGAAAGCTACGTCAAAACCTATATTTTGCCAGGAAACTAGTATGTTACACATTTTACGAAGAATCTTTGGTTGCAAGTAGCAGAAACCAACTCAAGCTAACCAGAAAAAAAGTGGGGAGAGAAAGTTTCTAGAACCTCATGAAAGTTTCTAGAACCTCATGAAACTTCATAGCAGCAATGTAACTGGCCTGAAAAAGGAACTGGTGAGGGATATAAAGAGCATTAGGATCCTTCCATTCTGTGCTCATCTTTGCATAACCTTCATACCTCTAGTCAGTGGACTTCTGGATTCACAATCCCCATGGTAAAAAAAAATACATCTACTTTGCAGCTCCCAAGGTCCATATTAAAGGTTCAACCACAAATAGCAGTCTCAATTCTAAATTCCCAGGAGAGAATAACATTAATGTACTGTGTATTTCAAAAAGATGGAAGGAGTTTGAATGTTTTAGAAATGATAAATGAGATAGATATATTTAACCTGATGCTAAACATTACACAATGTATACATGTATCAAAATATCACATGGCACCCTATTAATAGGTACAATTTTGTGTTTTATGTCTTTTTAATTTAAAAGAGAGAAAGTGTAAATGTCTTTTATTAAGTCTGTTCCCCTCTTCCAATTGACCAGGGTCAGGAGCCTTAGGGTCACATGAAGAAAAATTTCAGCTTGGAAACATATGCTTATGGAGAAAAGGCTGATTCCCAGAGGAAATGATGGTTATTAGTTCTTCTGCTGTGCAAACAATTCCAAAACAATTCCAAACGGACCTCACACTAGCCTTCTCCAAGGTATATTAACTGAGCACCTGCTCTCAAATCATAGAGCTACCCTGTGAAAATTATCATACCATTTCTAAGTGCAGAATTAACACACTTTTCCCTTCCTGCTGACTCAAAGTTCAGGAATATCAGGTAAGCCAAGCTTAAAACCAGCAGAAACTATGAACTAGATGCCAACATAGAATATGAATAGATACACACACAAATTCATTTCTTCTACAATATTGTACTGACAATTCTGATGTACCAGGATCTGCAGTATGTCTGACTTTCAGAGGGTAAATGAGATAGACATTGGTCCGAGCCTGTGTGAAGGAAGCAGCTGCAGAGTAGAGTTCAGAAAACCATCTGAAAAAAATAAATAACTTAGAAATAAGATTCAAGGGTACACCACTCATTGTTACTAGTTCTTACCTCTAAGAGGCATGATTACAGGCAATCTTACCTTTTTCTTGTATTACTTAATTCTTTTCCACTTTTCCAATATAAAATGGGTAATTCTTATATAAGTTTAAAAAGAAAGATCCTGAATCCCAGAAAAGCAGTTCCTCCACCTACTAAAAGATACTGCTTAAGCTAGAGCAAAGACTTTCATTGTCAGATAAGTACATAATGAAAGACTGCCTTGCAAAAGTAACACTTGCTTTACATTCACACTCGATGTGAGAAATTTGCCCAAGAGCATTTTGCCTGGAGTCCACAATGGAGGGGATATCTAAAAGTTCATAACACACTGCCACAAAAGACCCATTTGCTCCCATCTCTACTCCAACTCCCAAAGTCTTTATAGGATATTTTGCTATAAACCTGGAAAGGAGAATTATTGGAGACAATGAAAAGCTAATTTGGGAAGAGTCCTGTGTCAGCCAAGTGGCTGATTGGGAAAACCAAGTAGAAAGTGCCTCAATTGTCCTGTGGGGGCTTGTCTTTTCTAGAAAGTTTTTTATCATCACGAAAAACATCTTTGGCAGTAGTCTTTACCATGCCTCAGAAAGGGAATTAAGGTCCAAACAGAGGTTGTCTTGGCCAAATTTGCAGCTCTTATAGTCAATTGGCTCCACTAAATTTTCCCCAAAAGTGCTCTCCCAGGGAAGATGAAGAAGGAAGGATAAGACCCCAGATGAGAGGTTAATGGTTGGAGTTCCCGATAGCCAGAGTAGAGCAGTCAGCCACTTAAACCTCAGTGTTATCCATAAAGCAAAAAAAAGAATGGAACATTGACACCTAGATGTCCAAGCCACCGCCTTTGGATGCCATCTTGAACTCTTTCTTCCCTCACTCCCTACATGATATGATTGATTAAATCCTGTCATATCTACCTCCTGAACTTCTCTTGAATCAATCACTCCTCTCCAATCCCACTGTCCTCATCCTAATCCTAGCCACCATTCCCTTTCCTCTACATTCCAAAAGCCTTCTATCCCTCTCTCCCACCCTTCCCCATATCTAGACTGGCCCACTCCAACACTCTTCACTCTTTAACCAGAAGTTATTTTTCTTAAAAAAAAAAAAAAAAAAAAACTGAGGGGGCAGGGGATTATCAAGGATGGTGGAATGTGATAGACATCATTACCCAAAGTACGTGGATGAAGACTAAATTGGTGCTAACATACTTTATATACAACCAGAGATAGGAAAAACTGTGCTGTATACATGTAATAAGAATTGTAATGCATTCTGCTGTCATTTATTTTTTTAAGATCAATTTTTAAAAAATGATCAGGTCACTCCTCTGTTTAGAGTTGTTCAGATCCTCCTCTTGCATTTAAATTAAACACCAAATGCCTTCACATGGCTTAAAGAGGCCCCCCAGAATCTGACTTCTGTGGTCCATCCACCATTCACTCTGCTATATGCTCCCATTTTCCAGCCATACCGGACTGCTTTGCAATCATTGAACATGGCTTGCAGTCTTATCACCTTCAGGTGTGTATGTAGACATCTAGGTGTCAACATGCCTTGCCCTTCCCTTGGCATCATAAGTAATATGACTGTTTTACCCTGCCTTAAATACTCCCTTCTGCTTTACCACCCATATATTTTTCATTTTCTGCTTAAAAATCTCATTCTCTAGAAAACTCCCCAAGTTCCATAAACCTGTTAGAAATCTCTCCCATGAGCTCTCACGGTGTCTTGCATCATAAGTAATATGATTGCCCATTTACTCATTTCTCTCCTGCACTCGGTTACAAGCTCCATGAAGGCAAGAACCTTATCTGTGCTCTGCAGAGTTAAATCGAATGCCCAAGAAAGACTAGGTTCTGAATAGGTGTTTATTGCACAAACACACTGAAATCTGTATATGTCTCTTTCCCTCAGACAGAAATCTTTCCAGTCTTCTACCACCTTCTACTCTCCCCCAACGCCCAGAAAGCTCCCCACTTTTCACCATGAAAATATAGTGATCTCAGAACAGCCCCACAATAGATGGGAGAGAGCAAAGGGGAAAGATTTGCAACCTACCCTGGTGCTTCTTTCTGGAACCTCCCCGACTGCCCCACATCTCCAAGGCTAGATGTTTCATGCAGCATCTTAGATATTTCCTGGATGAGCAATAATTTTGCTTCTAAACACATCAAATATCTCTACTTTGTAAACATCTCCCAAACCACTGAAGGCCCCCAAAAAGGATTTGTGGGTAAAATTTATATACTCACAAAGAGTGTTGGAGCAAAAGAAGGTCTTTGATGACATCCAGTCTAGCTCTTACATTTCCTAGTCAAGGAAACCAAGATACAGGAGGAAGATAGGTCTTACCCCAGATCATAAACCTTCAAAATAAAGAAACTGTGGGGTGGGAGGAGGGACAAAGACTATAATGCACAATGTCTTATTCTTTCAGCTTCATCAAGACTTCTCCTAAAAGATAATATATCAGTATAAACTCACTGCCCAAAGAGTTCCCAGAACACCCAAGCCCCACATTTCCATGTGAGGCACTTTCTCCCTGAAGCACAATACAGATCCCTGCTGTACTTATGATTGGAGAACTCAGTTCTCTTTGACCTCAGCTTTGCCAACCAGATTAGTCCTAAAAACATTTTCTGACTGACAGAAACATTTTGCTGAAAAGTAATGCAATTAAGGTACACCCTGGAAACCAATTTAAGGGCTGACTCTACCATATTAACCTTTCTGAACAAATTGACAGGACACTTCAGGAAATTCCCCACTTTATTTGATTTTTTTAAAAACTGAATCCTCAAAGATAGAATTGGCTGCCTCTTTCACCAAATGTCTTCTTTTGTTTTAATATCATATTCTCTCATTGTCAATAAAAATCTAGCACTCTATTTCCCAAATCATCATCTTTAAATGGTTCATCTTGTGGTCTAGTGGGTAACATTTCCATGTTTTGAGGTTGTTTTTTTTGAGGAGTTTAAATGGCTCATATCATTTTGCTTAGGATTTTGTTTTCTCTAGAATTGAGGGAGAAGTGAATTCGATTGACCAGTAGCAGATCCAAGTATTTCGGGAATGTGCTCAAGTTTGCACATAGAATTTGGCATTGAATCATAATGACCCAAATAATTCAGCTGTGTATATGAATATGTAAATGCATCTGCCTACACATATAGGCAATTAATTTTCCCCAGGAAATAGCCAATGAACCCAGATATTATTTTGTTTTTTCATTTAAAGAGCATATGCTATTTAGCATCAAATATGTACCCATGGCACTGGGCTAGTGACAAAAATTAAAAGATAAATGAAACAGATTTTTTGTCCTCAACTAGCTTACAATCTAGAGAGAAAATAACAGTGAACTGAACAAACACCAAATTCAGTAGGTAGGAAACAGAAGAGTAAGCTTCATTTATCAATGAAGCCCGTATTGCCCATTACTCCAGAGTCAGGTGAAGCGGGCATCTATTATTCTCTACTGAAATGTTGGCTTAGAGTGCAGGCCAGAGATGCTATTACCAGGTTCAGCTTGTGATCAACAAGAAAACAAAAATTAAAACTTAGATGCTTGTATTTATTCCTATCTCAAAATTTCCCTCTCCCCATTCCTAGTTCCCACTACAGAATATCCCTCCATTCCTACTTGGCCTTGAGTAGAAATAATAATAGCTATCATTTATTACTGTCTGGCAGGAACTACACTGTGTTCCTGATATATGGTTGTGCATTACATCCTAATGGCAACTGCTAGATAGTGTCATTATCCTCATGTCATGTATAAGGAAGCAGAGAAACAGAAAGGCTAAATAATTTGCACAAAGAATTTGCACCCAGGTAGTCTACTCAGAACCCCATGTCTCCACCATCATCATTTCCAGGAATTGATATACTAAATCATCTCTCTGGCTGATAGCTAGTTTATGGTGTCCCACTTCTCACTCCCTTCCCCCAAAAGCTATTTTCAGCCTAAAGAAAGACCTGAATTCTTTGTATTGGAATGTCAGGCATTGTGAAATGATAGTAGACAGGGAGAGAGGAACAGAGCTATTAAAAACACCATTCATCTGAATTATACTTTTAAGAAAGAGGGAACTGAACAAATCTAGTTTTAGATTAATAAACAAATGGCTTATATAACAATCAATAAGAAGACGTCATAGTCTGTTCCTGCTTCACCCTGTACCCTCTTGAGAACTGAGTGGTAGGCTCCAAACACTCTGGCCTAATCCTAGTGATCTCAGCAATTACTGTGCACACATAAGTGGCATGAGTCATCCAGGCTCCTACAAGATGAAGAGCCTTAGGTAACAACCACATTTTTAAAGCACTTTAACACTCTTTCAAATAGGATTTCTTTCTTATCATTCACTGCATTTCTTTCCAAAGTCAGAAGGATAGGTATTATAGAAACAATCTAAAGATAAAGAAATTCAGGACCAAGAAAGCATTACCCTATGTCACATGACTACCAAGTGATAGAACCTGACTTTCAATAGAAACTTCTCTCCTTCTCTCTCCCTTAACTTGTTTTCTCCTTGCAAACCGTCTCTCATCCTCCAATCTCAATTTGAACGCCACCTCCTCTAAGAAGAATTGCCCCAGGACAAATTAATCACTTTCATCTTATGTGCACTCTCAACATTTTATAATCTACCAAATCTTTCTTTAGTACTTGTGTAGTGATTCTGGTTGGAGGGAGCTCCTTTGTACACCCAAGGTACTTAGTATAGCACAGAGGTTGGCAAACTACAGCTTGCAGACCAAATCCCCTCTACTGTTTTTTTTAAAACTATTTTGGTTTAGATATGAGGTATTCCCCCTAAAACTCATGCGTAAGACAATGTAAGAAAGTTTAGAGGTGACGTGATCAGGTTATAAAAGCCTTAACCTAACTGGTGTGTTAATCCACTTGAATGAATTAACTGGGTGGTAACTATAGGCCAGTAGGATGTGGCTGAAGGAGGTAGGTCATGGGGTTTGTCTCTGGAGTACATATTTTGTCTCAGGTGAGCAGAGCAGAGTGCACGCCTCCCTCCACCCCCCTCCCTTCCTGGTGGTCATGTTCTGAGCTACTTTCCTCTGCTACACCCTTCCACCATGATGTTCTGTCTCACCTTGGGCCCAGAGCAACTGAGTTGGCCATCTGTGGACTGAGACCTCTGTAGCTGTGAGTACCAAAGAAACTTTCCCCCCCTCTAACATTATTCTTGTCAGATCTTTTGGTCACAGCAATGAAAAAGCAGAATAGAGCAACCCCTTTATATATGGAAAGACTTGCAAATTTTAAAAAAAGTACAAGAACAAAAGGATGATGTGACAGAATCTGTATGTGACCAGCAAACCTAAAAGCTTTCCTAACTGGCCTTTTACAAAAAAAAAATAATAATAATTGTTAAGGTTTACAAAGCAGGGGCCCTCACATGAATCACTACATAAAGTCATCCCTGGCCAAGCCCCAACCTGGGCATCTCCTCATGAAACCTTATGCTCCAGACATCTAGAACCAATAGAATTTTCCATATACACCAGATTCTTCACACCACCATGTTCCTTGCTTATGGCGGGCCTTCATTTTTGTTTGCCTGATATTGTGTGTGTGTGTGTTTGTGTGTGTATGTGTGTGTGTTCCCATTTCACTAACTTATTATTAGCCTGTCTGATTTTATTTTACTTTTCTTATTATTCAGATACAGCTCGAATGCAAATGAATGCAATGATCCTAAGTGTACAGAGAATCTGATTTTTAAAAAGTACATCTCATTATGATACAGAAATTTTCCAACATCCAAGAATGTTCCTTTTTGTCCCTTGCCAGTCAGTCTCATTTACTATCCAAAGCCAAGAGACATCAATATTCTGCAATAGATTATTTTGCCTACTATAGAGATTCATGTAAATTAAATTGAATTGTACTTTTCAATTACTCTTTCCTGACTGGCTTCTGTCACTCAGCATACTGTTTCTGAGGTTCATCAAGTACCATTCTGGAACTGGCCCATACCAGTTCACAAGAAGTAGGCACTGAATTTTTTAGGAATTTTGAAAGCTGGTTATTAAAAACAACTATTATTAATAATTAAATTACATAAACTTACAATTAAATAACTTATATTAAAAGCAAAGGTAATACTCAAAATACGAGTTCCTAATTATTTTCCTACATTTCATTATCAATTTTTCTTGAAGTTACATTATCCATGGTCCCTGTATAATGATGTGCTACTGTGCATCTCTTCTCAATTCCATGTTTATTGATAGCTTGAAATTGGCCATGGTGGGAGTAATTATACCATGGAAATCAGCAAACACTACAAATCAGAACTTTTTGAATTTGTGGCTGTAGAGCCAGTCATTAAACATTTACCACTAGATCTATCTATGCTGTTGCATGTTTCAATAGCTTGTTCCTTTTTATTGCTGAATAGTATTCCAACATGTGGTTGTATTAGTCTGCTGTCTGTCACTGGAGAAAAAAATACCCAAGATAATCAACTTACAAGGATTTATTCTCATGGTATCAGAGATTTCAGTCCATGGTCAGTGGCTCCTCTGTTTGGGGATCTATGGTAAGGCAGTTCATCATGGAAGAAATACATGGCATAAGAAACTGCTTATCTCCTGAAGGCTGGAAAGCAGAAAAGAAGGGTCCGAGGATCCCAATATCCCCTCCAAGGGTACATCACCCATGACCTAACTTCCCTTGACTAAGCCTCACCTCCTAAACCTTTCACCACCTACCAATAGCAAGACAGGCTGGCAACCAAGCCATTAACTCACAGGCCTTTGGGGGACACTTCCCAACCGTAGCAGTTATATCACAATTTGTTTTTGTTATTTGATAAATATTTGTATTATTTCCACTTTTTTGCTAGTATGAATAACATTGCAATGAACATTTCCTACAAGCTTTTTTTATCTGTTTTCCTACTTATTTTGGTAAATACTTTGAAAACTTGAAGGGTGTACGTGTGCTTGGAGGGTGGCATGAGAGATAGGGCATTTTGTTTGTCTATTGTTCTTTGTCTATTTTGCTATAGTTAGGTTTGAATTTCTTTGCAGGGAGTTCTTTTCTACACACAAAAGAAATATTCCATTATTATCTGGGTTATATTGTTTCTGAAGAAATGGTAGTAGATATTTTTTATCTTTGCTCTGCTTTCCTTCTTTTTGTTTTTTATTTGTTTGTTTTGTTGCTGTTGTTGTTTTTCCTAGTTCTAGAGATTATACCCAGGGACACTTTATCACAGAGTTACATCCCAGTCCTTTCTATTTTTTTTTTTTTTTTTTGGAGACAGGATCTTGCAAAGCTGCCTAGGCTGGCCTCAAACTTACAATCCTCTAGCCTCAGGCTCCCACGTTGCTGGGATTATAGGCATCCATTTTATTTAATTTGTCCATCTTTGCTTTTTAAGATTTGGTTTTCAGCAATTTGAGTATGATATGTTTTATTTTTATGATGTGTCTTTGTGTATTTGTTTTTCTTAGGATTTATTGAGCTTCTTGATCTGTTTGGGGGCTGGGGTTGAGGCTCAACAGTATAGCGCTCACCTAGCGTGTGCGAGGCCCTGGGTTCGATCCTCAGCACCACATAAAAATAAACAAACAAAATAAATAAAACTAAAATAGTATTTCTCATCAAATTTAGAAAATGTAGCACCATTACTTATTAAAAGTTTTTTCTTTCCCCTTTTTCTGCAACCACAGTTACATTATATGACTTGACATAGGTTAACCAGGGTTTTTAATTTTTTAAGGCTTTTGTCTCCTCTTTGTTTTAGTCTGCACTGTTTATGCTGATCATTCTTCAAGTTCTCCAATCTTTTGCAGTGCCTGCTCTTAGCTTATTCCAATGTACTTGTCATTTTGCTTATGTTTTTAGATCTAAAATTTTTATTTAATTCTTTTTATAATCTTTATTTCTTCCCCTAGATCTTAATCTGTTTCTTATAATGTTCTTCTGCTTCTTTCAGATTTTGTACATATTTATAACTGTCCTTGTCTTCCACACCCAGCATATCTACCATTCTGAGTCTGTAATAGCCAGTTTTTCTCCTGATTGTATTATTGGGTTGTTTTGTTGTTGTTGTTGTTGTTAATGCTCCTATTTTTTTTCCATGTCTACCATTGTTTTTCATGAGGTATATATCATGGATACTTCATTATTGAGTGTCTGCACCATGTATTCCTCTTATTAATGACTGTCTGGCCATCCTTATTCTATCACAACTGTTATAGGTTTTGTTAAAATATGTCTAAATCAACCCTTTGTCTCTGGCAAAAGTAACCTTCAAGTAAGAACTTTCTGGATTCTCAATTACACGACTGGAAAGTTCTGTGAGGCCTCCACTGGATTTTTCAGTTTCTCCCAGCACCGTGTAACCTCTGGTATCTCCAATAAGTTCATAATCTCTGTTTAACAGTATCTATTAAAAATAGTACCTATTTTGTTCCAGGTCTCTGAAATCTTTCCTTGTAAGTAAAATTCGTTCAAAGACTCAGGAGAATCACCATACAGATTTCTAGAAGCTATCTTTATGTAGTTTCCTCCTTTTAGGTACCCTGTCCAGCAAATCCCAGTCAACTCAGTATTACAAACTCCTATCTGCTATACCCAGTAAGATTGTAGATCTCCATATCTAAGTGGATTCTACTTCCCTGTGCAGTGGTTTAAAAGTGCCCCCAGGCAGAAAGCTTAAGTTTGTGTTAGTTGGATTACCATCACCATAACAAAATACTTGAGAGAATCAACTTAAAAAGATAAAATGTATAGTTTTGTTCAAATTTTTGGAAGTTACAGTTCATAGTCAGTTGGCCCTGTTGTTTTGGGACCTATGGTGAGGCAGAATATCATGGTAGGGGTGCAAGGTCAGAGGAAGCTACTCACCACGTGGCCAGGAAGCAAAGAGAAGGAGAAAGAGGCTGGGATGCTCCAGTCCCCTTTAAATACATGCCCCAAATTACATAAGGACCTCTCAGTAGGCCCCTTCTCTTACAAGTTCCACCACTTCCCAATAGTAATCCCTCAGGGACAAAGCCTTTAACACAGGGACCTTTGGAGAACTAAAGGTTCCAGATCCAAACTATTGATTGAAACAGTTGATTCATATTATTTTTGGTTTTATATTTTTTCTGCCAGGAAAACAAAGTAACCGACAAACCTGTTACTTTGTCAGGGCCAGAACAGGAAGTTGGTATCTTCTGACTTTTTGAGATTCAGCTCAAGAATTTTCCTGTCCCTCTATCCCTAGTAAAAAGTCCCTGTTTGGGGGCTGGGGTTGTGGCTCAGTGGTAGAGCACTTGCCTAGCATAGCACATGCAAGGCCCTGGGTTCAATCCTTAGCACCACATACAAATAAATAAATAAAATAAAGGTATTGTGTCCATCTACTACTAAAAAAATAAATATTTTTTGAATAAAAAAAATCCCTGTTTGGCCCCCACATTCCACACTATCTATAATGCTAGTTTCACATATATACATCTCAGATTCTCCCTCTTAGGTTCTAAGCCTCTTGTGAGTAGTCTGATAATCCCATGGTACAGAACACAGAAGACATTCAATAAGTGTACTATAATAGCTTTAAAAATTAAATGCATACATGCTTCCCAGTTAAACTACGGCATGCCTACCTGCAGAAGTAATACAAGTCCTTTTTATATGAAAACCCATTGAACCACCCTAGAAAATTGTGAGATAAAATTGCAGACTGGCATCAACCTTGTAACATCCAAATTTCCAGGAATTTTAGAAACCTTGCTCAACCTGACGGATAATGCCCCAGGTGATGGCAAACTTGTCCTTTTGTCTGAGTTGAGAGAATAGAGGTTCTGTTCTGTATTATAGTAGTGAATGGATGAAGGGAGAGAAAATTTGCTTTTGATTAAAGTAGAGGGAGCTGTCCTTTAAATTGATTTGACCCAACCCCTGAGAACTTGTTCACCACACTCACTAGGAAATTAACAATTGAAATAACAAGTGATTCTGTCACACAGGAGTCACTGAACATAGGAGTTCAGCGCTGAAGACTCTTGGGAGTGATATTGCTCAACTTCTAATGCCATGTCTACCACTTAGAAATCACTAAAAGTTTGTTATTCCATAAATTAATGAGTGACAGGAGAAATGAAGATATAGTTAGAATCTTCTTCCAGAAATGAATATCTCTCTCTGCACAAGGTGTGTGACCAAGCTGTCCTCTTGCCTTTGGAATAGCACTTTAGGATCCACAAAGTGATTTCCCTCACAGCAGCACCTGTAACTCCCCACCAGGGTATCAACACATGATCTGTCTTGGAACAATGGGAGGCAACCTTTAAGCTGCTCTGTTCAACTCAGAATCAAACAAAATCCAGAGAACTCAGAGAGAGTCCATGGGAGACTGATTTTCAAAAGGAATGAAACAAACTTCTCAGGAGAGGCTAAAAGAATGGGAATTGTTTCGATAAATTTTCAAGCAATGAAAGAATATCATATAATGATTGTTAGCCATGAGCCAGTTCCACTGAGAACAGAAAAAGAGGGAGCTGACAGCTTGAAAAAGAAGAGATTTGTGTTAAATCTAAGGAAGACTTGGAGGAGCTGTGGTTTGGAACTAATAAGAATAATCAGACATGTATCTATCTAGGGAAGCCTATGTTTACATGACATACACAATGTACATTGCTCTTTTTTAAGTTAAAAAGATGTTAGCTTTCACAATGTTTTTCATGCCACAGTTTTACATAAATGGAAACTTCTTTATAATTTAAGGCAGTATTTAGTATTTGCACATAAGACTTCCAAGCCTGAGACTGCCATAGAATGAAGTTGGATATTTCTTTTTTAGTAATCCTAACACGAGCACCCTTACAAGAGACTTATCTTATTCCAATTTCTATTTTATCACGAACAATACTATTATGGAGATGTCAGTACGTTTTTAACCATGAAATTTATGATCACCAGGCTAGTGAGCCTGTGGCTGTCTGTTCATTTGTTATGCTCTGAGAAAAAAAAAAAGTTATCTCTATCTTCACATAAAAACAGATTCTAATTTTTAAAATGCTTTTAAAATAGTGGCTAGGATATAATTTGACTGGGACAAACAAGATTAAGTAATTTCACACTAAAAAACATCAAATTCTATTTAAATATAGGAAAAGGAAAAAAGACCCAGACTACTTTAGCACCAAGCAAGCCAACACTAGAGAGACTGATTGACTCTTCTTACATTTCATCCAGATATTCTGGAACCAAAATATGTTAGCAAAGAAAAAAAATTTAAAGCAAATTAAACTTTTTTTAAAAAAATAAAAAGGCTTGGCAGAAAAACACCTGCTAGGGCTTATTATAAGGTGCAGAGTTGTGAGAATTTAAATGAAAAAGTAATCACATAAAATTCGAGAAGGTATGAATGGTTAGAAGGCTTCACTGCAAAGGCAGTTCTTGGATGTTCATCAAAGAATGCTCAGAATGTTATCAGGGGTGGCAGCACCGCTGGAGACTGCCAAAGACTTACAGAGTTATACAAGAACAATGAAGTTTTTACTAAAGAGCCAGACAGCATTCAACGTGGTTGAACTTCTTGATGTATAGAATTGCTGGGAGCTAGAGAGAAGTTGGAAGCAGATATTAGGAAAAAAAAAAAACCTTGAGTCACCCATCAAAGGCATTATAAGAGAAACACCTACATAGAGCAGGTAGTATGTCTAAGATACTCTCGCCATCAAAAGATAACTGCTCTGGGGCTGGGGTTGTGGCTCAGTGATAGAGCACTTGCTTAGCATGCATGAGGCACTGGGTTTAATCCCTAACACCACATTTAAAAAATAGTAAATAAAGGTATTGTATCCATATACAACTAAATACACACACACACACACACACACACACACACACATATATATATATATATATATATATATATATATATATACTGCTCTGGCACATGCACCAGGACTCATATTTTCTTAACAGAAGCTATTGGATTTATTTCTTAAACAAAGTATGTGCTGGTTCTCTAAGATAGTTCTCAGATAACAACAGAAAGAAGCTTATCTTTCAGTCAACAGCTTGATTCTACAGGTATCAGAAATGTTAGAAACGATAAAGCAACAAACACCAGGACTAGGTGAAATTGTGTAGAGAAACATTTTTCATTCAAGTTCAAAATAGCAAGACATAGGTTTTCGTTCTCCCAATTTTTCTCTAGTGACATTGAGTTCTTTTCAGATCTTTAAAATGTATACCTGTGTAAAGTAAAACTGTTTATAGGATATCAAGGCATGCTAATGGAGACTTTCAGTTTGTTTCTTCATTCTCCCATCTCCCCCACCCCCCCACACTCATTTTCAGCTTAAAAAAAAAAAACAGAACAATGGATACTAGTAAATATTCTTGGAAAAAAAAAACATTAGATGTCATACAAGAAAAGAATCCACGTAACATAGATGTAGGAATGATGGACATTCACCTCCCTAGAGCTCCCCTAAGTACTGTGGGGTGCAGACTTGATTGTTGGTTTCCAATGCTGCTTTTCCAGAAAGGAAGAAACTAGATAGGAGTTTGTGTCTGCTGTTGACTCAAAATCTGATATTTATTTTTAAAATGTACTCAACCAATATAGTCTGATTGACATGGTGCTCTGAAGATGAAACATGAGATGTCCTGAGTCCCGGGAGCTTCCAGGGAAAAGGAGGAAATAGAAATGTAACTAAAACAGCCCAGTGCAGTGTGTGAACAGTCAGCACTTGACCTGGGTACTTCTGGAGCATCTTTTGGAGTTCGAAAGGCCAGAGTTGTAGTTTTTTTGAAATGAATGAATGCTCAGCCACTTTAACTCAAAATCAAGTAAGAAGGTTTTCTTTAATGATTACTGCCTTGGAAATACCCTAGATATCCAAATCTAGGAATCAGCATTCCATCTAAATGATGAATATCATAGTATTTAAACATTTTTAATTGCATAGGTATTCTACACCACCACACAATATACGTATATATGGTTTTCAAAAATATAAATGTTTTATACTCCATATATCCAGATACATTTAGACATATTTACTACCAGTATGATTCAAAAGATATATTTCTAGCATGAATGCTTACAACCAGGAGATGTCTTCCCTCCTCGCAAATTCTACCACAGCCTGTGGATGTCCAAATCTCAGTCAGGTGATTTCAGGAGACTCCCATGGGTTTCATGCTTATGCATACTGAGTTCCTGCTTCTTTGACACCACGCTTATACTGTTCACCTTGACCTAGACACAAAATTAACACTTCTTCATAGCACCCCAAAATATCCACATAAAGCCACAGAGACTTCCCTGTGTCATCCAGCAAACCCATCTCTGAATTCCTTTTTCAATAGACAGCCAGTCTCTCTCCCCCTTATCTCTCCTCTGCCCATACCAAGAGACAAAATGTTGTCCCACCCCAAATCCAGAAAATGTTATGTTTAATTTTCTCAAAAAGAAGGAAAGAGAAAAAGGATTTTCATCCCAAAGAGGAATTTTGATGCCATCCATTACTTTAATGCAATGAGTTTTTAAATGCAACTCATTACACACTAATATACTAATAGGAAGATATAGGAGGTGAAGTACCCACACCTCAATGCCCAGAGTTCAGGGACTACGGGCAGTGTTTTGGGTTTTTTTCTTTTTTTTTTTTTTTGCTTTCTTTTTTTTTTTTTTGGTGTGTGTGTGTGTGTGTGTGTATGTGTGTGTGTTTGGGGGGGAGTTTTGTTTTGGTTTTCCTTTACATTTTCCATACCTTCCCAATTTTCTGTGTGTTCCCTTTTTTTTAATTTGTTCTAATTAGGTATATATGACAGCAGAATGTATTTTGACTCATTGTACACAAATGGAGCACAACTTTTCATTTCTCTGGTTGTACACAATGTAGAGTTGCACTATATGTGCAGTCGTACATGTACCTAGGGTAATGATGTCCATCTCATTCCACCATCTTTCCTGCCCCCATATGCCCTCCCCTCCCTCTCTCCCCTCCCTCCCCTTTGCCCAAAGTTCCTCCACTTTCCATGCCCTCCCCCATTATGGATCAGCATCCACTTACCAGAGAGAACATTTGAACCTTTGTTTTTTGGGGATTGGCTTACTTTGCTTAGCATAATATTCTCCAGCTCCATCCATTTACCTGCAAATGCCATAATTTTATTCTCTTTTAATACTGAGTAATATTCCATTGTATATATATACCACAGTTTCTTTATCCATTCATCTCTTGAAAGGCACCTAGGTTGGTATCACAATTTAACTATTGTGAATTGTCCTGCTGTAAACGTTGATGTGGCTGCATCACTGTAGAATGCTGATTTTAAGTCCTTTGTGTATAGACGGAGGAGTGGGATAGCTGGGTCAAAATGGTTGTTCCATTCCAAGTTTTCTGAGGAATCTCCATACTGCTTTCCAAAGTGGTTGCACCAATTTGCAGTGCCACTAGCAGTGTATGAGTGTACCTTTTCCCCACATCCTTGCCAACATTTATTATTGCTTGTATTCTTGATAATTGCCATTCTGACTGGAGTGAGATGAAATCTTGGAGTAGTTTTGATTTGCAATTCTCTAATTACTAGAGAAGGTGAAAATTTTTTCATATATTTGTTGATCGATTGTATATCTTCTGAGAAGTGTCTGTGCAGTTCTTTGGCATGTGTTACTTTTTAAATAACAAAATTGAGATTGCTAGGAGGCCTAACCTCAGGGAAGGGGGTTGGGGTCCTGAGGAAGGAGACATAGCCACAGCTGGCTCAGGCTCAGCACGCCCCCTAGTGGGAGGCCCTTGAGCAACTCTCGCCCTTAGCCATTGTTGAAGCCACTGGAGCCCCCTGATCTTTTCTCAGCCTCTTCCTGCCATTACCTCTGCCCTGTGGGCAGAGGGCAGGCCCTGAAGTCTGAGGACTTGCCCCTGTAGCTTGGGCCTGTTCTTCGCTGCCGGTAAGGGGCCCTGGGCCTCAAAGGAGCAGAGCCCAGAGAATAGGATGGAGCTCTGTCCAGAGAGGCTGCTCCCCATCCCAGTGGGGGCAAGCACCCCGGTCGGGGCCAGCATATGGGAGCCAGGAAAACTGGCAGCCGGCTCTGTGGTTGCTGCTCATCATCACAGTTGACCCGTTGCTGGAGCAGGCAGCTTGCCTAGTTGGGGTGACAGTCTCGTTTCAGTTTGTATTTTCCACACTTTAATTTGTAGCATTGATCTTTTTAAGATTCCCTAGCACAGATTCCCACTATCCCCTAAAGTGAGCAGACATCACCAGGCCTCCTCCACATTCTGGCGTGTTGGGGTGGGGGGCAGATTCAATCACTTAGGCAGGGAGTTTGCATCCATTCCAGGGGCGAGGCTGGGAGAAATACTGCTCCTGGAGAGTCCTGCTTTGGGGAGACACCACACACCCCATCACCACCATTCAGGGAACTTCCCTCTGGTTGCTGCTCTTAGTCTCCAAGGGGTTTTTCTTGCCTTCCGCTGTTCGCTCTTCTTCAGACTCCTAAAACTGCTCTCTTCAATTTGACAGTTGGCATCAAACTTTCTGTCCATTTCATCTCTCTCCTGTGACTCAGGGTTGTAGGGAATTTTCCATCATTCCTTGAACACACCAAGCCTCTGGGGCCTTGCCTTTATTTCATTCTTCCCCTGCACCCAGTACACTGAAGATGTCCTCAGCTCTCCAAGTTCCCTCTCGTTGTTCCACAGCTGGTAGTTGGTGATGTCCTGATGATACCCTCAGGGTCATCTCACAGTTCAAATTCTCAGTACCACCTTCTCCAAGCTTCCTGACCCCAGTGACCTCTGACCTCCTAAATCTCCTCCCACTAGTAAATCCCTGAAGGAATTTTTTTTTGCAAATTCAGGAGCCTGGACCTCATTGCCATTGTCCATTTATGAGAACCTACTATGTGCTAGTAGCTGTGCGAATTATCTGGAAGCTTTTCATATAAACTAGTCATTTCCATCCTCACAACAACCTAGCAGCAGGTGCAGGAGGTAAAGGGCTCATGTCCTAGTGCCATACCTCAGGGTGCTTTCCTGAAGCTCTTTCTTCCAGCTTTTCCAGGTCCCCTACAGTGCCTGGAACTGCTGGACTAGCAACGCCTTCATACAGGGTGGGGTAGATGGCGTCAGGAAGCTGCAGCAATCACACCTGTGGGGCCATCCCAGGGCTACTGGCCTGGCCCTGATTCAGAAGGGTGAACAAATCCCTCTCACTGCCCAAAACTCTATTTCTTTTGCAAGATGTCATGATATTTGGCTGTAGGCATGCTCATTTAGGGAATCCCATATTGTTTATATAGATGAGGTCCCACAAAAATATATGCCTGGCCTGCACACCCTAGGGACAACTCTACCTCTGAGGCAGGTACTATTATGAATGCCATTTTATAGATGAGAAAACTGAGACTTAGTGGAAGCTAAAAAATACCTCCATCAAAGTCCTTCTGACAGCTGAGATTTAAATATAATTGTCTTTGAACACAGAGCCCAATCTCTTGGTCATTACACAACACTGTCCAACAAGGGTTTTCTTTCTTCTAATTTCAATGTATGATCCTTACTCCTCAAAAGTTGGGGATAACATGTTGGAGCCCACATATTGCCCTACTCCATCCAGCACCATGCAGTGCACAGGGAAGCTCAGTACCCTCGGGACTGGATTGAAAAGGTGGGATGTATTACCACAATAAAAGGTAACCTAGAAGTAGTCCCTGATCTCCAGGATTCTGAGCTACTTAAGAAAGGAGCAGCTGCAGAGTGGAAATGCTGAAATGTTCCCAGATACAGGAAACCTCTAACTAATAGGTCTAAGACAGATGAAAGAAACAGGGGAGAGAAGAGGGCCACAGAGGTTCACATTTCCTAGGAGCTCTGTGGAGCATTACCTTGATTCAAAGAACTAGGAAGGAGCCTAATCTGAGTCTAGCTCTAGCTCAGGAGCATCACACAACTTAACCTCTGAGCTCTTCCAGGAAGTGCAGAAGGCAAGGGAGCAAGACTAAAGCTTCCTTTTTACTACAGATGCAACTTTCGGCCATATGATTGCAAGTTTACGTTGGGAACAAAAGAAAGGTTATGATGTCCTTATGGGTTTTAACCCTGGAGATTTATTCTTTAATTCAAGTTTATTATCCACATCTATGCAAAGTAAATTATGTTTATTGATCAATTTCAGTAAATTGCAACAAGTCTCATAAGTTCTTTTCATTGGGTTTTTAAAGTGAGCTTGTAGTTCTTCAATGTGTTCCAGCAATGACAACCTTTTCAGTAAACGTGACAGGTTTATAATTCTTAATATAAACTGTGTTTTTCAGGTCACTTCACCATGAAGACAAAATCAAGGTCACCACTAAGAAATATGGCAAAAACAAAACCTGTTTCTCTGGCTCTGCTTCCCACCCACAATCATAGAGTCTACCCTTGCCCTATCCTCCTCCCTCTCCCAAGAATCTCTGGGCAGTCCATGATGTTCTCATAGGATTCTACCTCGCTGCTCCAGGTGCAGCATGCTCCGCTGTTGCCTCTGCTCCACAGAATCTGTAGCTCTGGTCCTTGGCCAGGCTGTTTTGCTCCCCAGTGAACTGGGATGGAGACTTGGCATTTACCCTCATGTAGCTGAGTCATTACATAAGGAACTATAGGGACAGAAAGCTTCAGTGTCCTCTTCTTGAGACTCTGGCTCAAATTCCTAGGATCAGTAGGAAAAGAGCACAAAATGCTCATGAAGAGTCCCCTTCTTTTGCACACTGAACATTTTCCTTGGACCAAGTTGATAGTCTCCCATTCTCTCTGCCTGTACTTTAATTCTTTTTTCCCAAGAAACTCCCAGTTATTATTGTAAATGGTCCCCAGTAGGACACCACACTGCAAAGTAACACAACCAGTAAACATGCCCTCCATGGGAAACCCTCCTCTCGTGTACTCCTGTGTAATGAAGTTCCTTTTCTCCTGACAGCAGAGGGGGAAGATCTGGACATAAGATGGGATGAGATTCTTGGGGATGGGAGGTGGAGTAATTCCCAAAGGAAAAACAGAGGGTCTCCATTGAGTCTCCTCTTTCCAAAGAAAGTTAGTCCATATCTAGTAATGACCCATCACAAAACCACAAAAGAGACAGCAGAGACAAAACCACAAAATGTTATGTGAAAAGCCTATTACTGATCTTGGGGCATGGCTGCCACAGTCTGGGGACATCGGCTACAGGTTAGAGATATATTGTCAGGATACCTGCAGGTCTGGTTGCACCTGAAGTCTTTCTGCTGGGTGTACTAGTGGCCACCATCTGGCTGCCTCTTTGCAAGGTCCCTCCTTTGTGTGAGCACATCCCTGGTGGTTTCTTTGCAAGAAAGGACATTGAGATCATGGGACTGCAGCAAGGCAGAGTCTGGAGAAGCTGAAGCCCAGGTATGTTACACTGCAGCTGGGTTTGCATGGGCCAGTCTGGGTCTGGCAAACCTGTGGAAAGCCAGAGACTAGGAGCAGATCCTTTGGGGAAGCGCAGGTTGGAGAAACTGGAGAAAACCAGGCTCTCTTCAGCTCAGTGAGCCCTGAAGTGCACAGGGATGGAAGGGGCCAACTACAACAGGAGGGAAGACTGGAAGAGAGTGTGAAAAAAAAAATTGGTTTCCCACTCAACCGGTCCAGCACCCACTGGACTGGACCTAACATCAAACTTCAGACAACCCCACCTATCAGCAGAGAAGAGAAGCTGAGAACATTTTTGAAAGCCAACAGAAGCAATCAATCATTCAATTTTCCATTGAGATTTCCCCGTTTTATTTTTATTTTTTTTAAATTTTTTTGCCCTCTCTCTTACACTTCTACCATCTTTGAATCCAAATATTTTTCATGCATCAATTTATTGAGGAACAGGATGTCTAAATAGTATATTATAGTTATGTTGTGTATTCTTATATTTTTTTTTCAAATCTGTATCTATTTTTTCCCTCACCTATCTCTCAGAATTCTCTTTCTCATTTCTCTCATCCTAACAGTCAACCTTTATTAACTCCTCCCTCACTCTTACCATAAATTTTTACCTCTATCTTCTCTCCTGCTCCTTCATAAACATCACATCCTACACCACTTCTGGGCCCTCATTGTCCATCATTTGGAAAGGCAAACACTTTTAGCGAATTTACTGTTCATATCATAGACAATGATTGAACGCATCACTTCTGTTCATTGTGATAAAAGGTAGATGCCTTAATAGGAGCTATTTGGTTTAAGATTGTATATTACTTGCATTGGGTGCTGTTAATTATTGGTCTCCCCCCTTAAAGGTGAGGTACTGGAAGCCTTTAGAGACACTATAAGACTACAGGGTAGAAACTGTACTGCCTCAGATCCATACCTCTATATGGGAAGACACAAAGACAACGTGAAAACACAAGGGAACAAAGCACGTCAAACAAACCAAGAGGTTCCAACAATAGAATCCATAGACACACAGTAGAAGAAATGTCAGAGAAGGAGTTTAGACAATACCTAGTCAGAGTGATCTTCAAGATAAAGGATGATATCCGAGAGAAAATACAGGAAGTGGAAGATTACTTCAATAAAGAGGCAGAGATTATAAAAATGAATCAAGTAGAAATCCTTGCAGTGAAGGAAAAAATAAACCAAATTAAAAATTCAAGGTAAAAGTACTTTACGTGGCAAATTTTCACAACATTGACACATCTAATACTAAAGAATCTGCCCTATTTTTAATTGGTCCTGGCATTTTCCTAACTATTCAAGCCCTAAACATCTTTCAGAAATGATGAGCTCCTGAATCCTTTTATGGTTTATCTGTGAACCTGGAATACATATCAAAGCATTAAGTGTGGTATTCCTTCCTCTTTTTGCTCAGTTAGTATGACATACTCAAGTAGAGAATCAAGTGATTGTTCTTGGTAATATCCAGGAGGTCCAGATCTCATATTAATTATGACAGAAAGTAAATGGAAGACTTAACATAGAACAAGAGTGAACCTATAAATGTATATTGTGGTTTAGTCTATGTAAATATGTTTCAGTATTGATCCATTTTTTTTGACAATGAAGAAAAGAAGAATGAATTTACCAAATAGGGGTCCAATGCAATATGTGTGAAGCTTTATTAATCTCTCTATTAAAAATATCATAGTGAGTAGAGAAGAGGAAAGAGAACAGGGGAGCAAAGGGAAAATGGAGGGAGTGAAAGAGAGGATCACGAACTGAAATCGAATTCCATGCATGTATGAGTTTGTCAGGATGAACTACTGTGTATAACTATAAAAGCTCTAGTAAAAATTAAAAATATATTACAAAAAAGAAAAAAAAATTCAAGGTAAGTATTACCAACAGACTAGACCACTTGGAAGACAGAACCTCGATAATGAAGATAAAATATATACTCTTGAAAATAAAATCAGCTGCACAGAGAAGATGGTAAGAAACCATGAACAGAACTTTCAAGAATTATGGGGTAACACGAAACGACCAAATTTAAAGATTTAGTGGAATAGATGAAGACATGGAGATACAAACCAAAAGAATGCACAGTCTTTTCAATGACATGATTTCCCAAATCTAAAGAATGAAATGGAAAAATCAACTACAAGAGGCTTTTGGGATCCCAAATGTACAAAATTACAGAAGACCCACAACAAGGCACATTATAATGAGAATAACTAACATAGAGAATAAGGATAGAAAGAAAGAAATCAAACTACGTATAGGGGGAAACCAATTCAGATTTCAGCCAATTTTTCAACTCAGACCCTCAATGCCAAGAAGTTCTGGAATAACATATCAAGCTCTAAAAGAAAATGGATGCCAACCAGAAATTTTACATCCAACAAAATTAAGCTTCAAATTTGAAGATGAAATAAAAAACCTTCCATGATAACCAAAAGTTAAAAGAATTCACAACTATAAAGCCTGCACTACAGAACATGCTCAGCAAAAGATTCTATGAAGAGAAATTTTTTTAAAAATTAGGACCAGCGACAGGAGGAACTATACTTAAGGAAAGTTCAATCAAAGGAGAAACTAAGCCAAGTTAAAAACCAAAAATAAACCAAGATGACTGGGATTACAAATCATATCTCAGAAATAACCCTGAATGTTAATGACCTAAACTCATCAATCAAAAAAAGACCAAGACTAGGAGATTGTATTAAAAAAAAAAAAAAAAAAAGACCCAACAATATGCTGCCTTCAAGTGACTCACCTCCTAGAAAAAGACATTCACAGACAGAAGGTGAAAGGTTGGGAAAAAAACATACCACTCACATGGACTGTGTAAACAGCAGAGGCTTCCATCCTCATATCAGACAAAGCGGACTTCAAGCCAAAGTTAATCAGAAGGAATAAAGAAGGACATTTCATGCTGCTTAAGGGAATCATACATCAACAAGACATACCAATCGTGAATATATATGCCCCAAACAATGGAGCGTCTATGTACATCAAACAAACCCTTCTCAATTCCAAGAATCAAATAGACCCAACACAATAACACTAGGTGACTTTCACCACCTCTCTCACCACTGGATAGATCTTCCAAATAAAAACTAAACAAAGAAACTATAGGACTAAAATATACAATCAAACAGCATACTACAGGGTCACAGCCACATCAATGTTTATAGCAGCACAATTCACAATAGCTAAACTGTGAAATGAACCTAGATGCCCTTCAGTAGAGGAATGGATAAAAAAAAATGTAACATATATCACAATGGAATATTACTCAGCAATAAAAGAGAATAAGATCATGGCATTTGCAGGTAAATTGATGGCATTGGAGAAAATAATGCCGAATGTTTTCTCTGATATAAGGTGACTGGCCCATAATGGGGTAGGGAGGAGGAGCATGGGAGGAATAGAAAAACTCTAGATAGGGCAGAGAGGTAGGAGGGGAAGGGATAGGGCAGAGTGTTATCAATGATGGTGGAATGTGATAGACATCATTATCTAAAGTACATGTATGAAGACATGAATTGGTGTCAACATACTTTTTTTTTCAACATACTTTATATACAAATAGAGATATGAAAATTTGTGCTCTATATGCATAATAAGAATTTTAATGCATTCCACTGTCATGTATTTAAAAAATAAAATCAATTAAATATTTAAAAACCAATAATTTAGAGTTAATGAACATATATAGAGTATTTATCCATCATCGAGCAAATACACCTTCTTCTCAGCAGCATATGGATCCTTCCCTAAAATAGGGATATGTTATACCACAAAGTAACTCTCAGCAAATGCAAAAAAAAAAAAAAATTCTATCAGATCATAATGGAGTGAAACTAGAAATCAATGATAAAATAAAAATAGAAGCTACTCCAACAATTGGAGACTAAATAGCATGCTACTGAATGTTGAATGGATAGCATAAAAATCAGGAATAAAGTTTAAAAATACTTAAGAGGTAAATGAGGTCACCAATACAACATATAAATATCTCTGGAATGACATGAAGGAAGGGCTAAGAGGAAAGTTCATACTTTAAAAGAATAAAAAGTCAACAAATAAATGACCCAATATTACATTTCAAAGCCCTAAAAAAAAATCAACATCAAAAGCGATAGAAGACAGGAAAAAAATCAGAGCTGAAATCAATGAAATTGAAACAAAAAAAAAACTTGAAAAAACAAGAAGCTGGTTCTTTGAAAAAAAAACAAAATTAATAAAAACTTAGCTATACTAAGGAAGAGAAAGAGAAAAAAATCAAAGTACTAAAATTCATGATGAGAAAGGAAGTATCATGATGGATAATACTGAAATACAGAAGATAATTAGAAACTATTTTGAAAATTTATACTCAAATACAATAGAAAATCTGAAAGGCATCATAAAATTTCTAGAGACATGTGATCTACCCAAACTGAATCAGGAGGACATACACAATGTAAACAGATCAATTTCAAGCAAGAAAATAGAATAAGTCATCAAAAGCCCAGAACCAGACGAATTCTCAGTAAAGTTCTAAAAGTCCTTCAAAGAAGAGTTAGCACCAATACTCCCCAAATTATTCCATGCAATAGAAAAGGAGGGAATCCTTTCAAACTTGTTCTGTGAGGCTAGTATTACCCTAATACCAAAACCAGACAAAGACACATCAAGGAAAGAAAACTTCAGACAAATATCCCTGATGAACATAGACGCAAAAATTCTCAATAAAATTCTGGCAACAAAAACATATTAAAAGGATAGTAAACCACGATCAAGTGGAGTTCATCCCAGGGATTCAAGATTGGTTCAACATATAGAAATCAATAAACATAATACATCACATCAATAGACTTAAAGATAAGAATCACATGTAGTAAAATCATTTGACAAAATACAGGACCTCTTCATGTTCAAAACACTAGAAAAACTAGGGATAGTATGAACATACCTCAACATTGTAAAAGCTATCTATGCTAAGCACAAGACCAACATCATTCTAAATGGAGAAAAGTTGAAAGCATTCCCTCTAAAAACTGGAATAAGACAGGGATGCACTTTTTCACACTTCTATTCAACATAGTCCTTGAAACTCTAGCCAGAGTAATCAGACAGACAAAGAAATTAAAGGGCTATGAATAGGAAAAGAAGAACTCAAGTTACCACTATTTGCTCACAACATGATTCTATATTTAGAAGATCCAAAGAATTCTACCAGAAAACTTCTAGAATAAATGAATTCAGCAAAGCAGCAGGATATATATATCAAATACATTTCTATACCTGGGTGATGAAGCCACTGCAAAAGAAATAAGGAAAACTATCCCATTCACAATACCCTCAAAAAAATAAAATACTTGGGAGTAAATCTAACAAAAGAGGTGAAAGATCTCTACAATGAAAACTACAGAACACTGGAGAAAAGAAATTGAAGAAGATCCTAGAAGATGGAAAGTTCTCCTGTGCTCTTGGATAGGCAGAATTAATATTGTCAAAATGGACAACACTACCAAAACTCTTTTACAGATTTAATGCAGTTTCTACTGAAATACCAATAACATTCTTCATAGAAATAGAAAAAGCAATCATGAAATTTATTTAGAAAAATAAGAGACCCAGAATAGCCAAAGCAATCCTTAGCAAGAAGAGTGAATCAGGAGGCATCACAATACCAGACCTTAAACTACACTACAGAGAAATAGTAACAAAAACAACATGGTATTGGCACCAAAATAGAAATGTAGACCAACGGTACAAAATGGAAGACACAGAGACAAACCCACCTAAGTACAGTTATCTCATACTAGACAAAGGCATCCAAAACATACATTGGAGAAAAGATAGCCTATTCAACAAATGGCATTGGGAAAAGTGGAAAACCACATGTAACAAAATAAAATTAAGCCTCTATCTCTCACCCTGCACAAAAATCAACTCTAAGTGGATCAAAGACTTAGGCACTAGAACAGAGTCTGTGCCTAATAGAAAAAAAGTAGGTCCAAATTTTCATCATGTAGGCTTAGGAAATGACTTCGTTAACAAGACTCCTAAAGCACAATAAGAAAAATTAAGAATCAATAAATGGATGTATTCAAATTAAAAGGTTTCTTCTCAGCAAAGGAAACAGTAACATGAAGAGAGAGCCTACAGAATGGGAGAAAATCTTTACCACACACACCTCAGATAGAGCACTAATCTCCAGGATATATAACAAACTCAAAAAACTTAACACCAAAAAAAAAAAATAACCCAATCAATAAATGGACTAAGGAACTGTGCAGACACTTCACAGAAAAACAAATACAATTTATCAACAAACATATGAAAAATGTTCATTATCTCTAACAATTAAAGAAATGCAAATCAAAACTACTCTTAAGATTTTATCTCACTCCAGTCAGAATGGCAATTATCAAAAATACAAACAATAATAAGTGTTGGTAAGGATGTAGGGGAAAAGGTACACTCATACATTGCTGGTAGGACTAAAATTGGTGCAATCACCCTGGAAAGCAGAACAGAGATTCCTCAGAAATCTTGGAATAAAAGCTCCATTTTGACCCAGCTACTCATTGCTAAGTTTATACCCAAAGCACTTAAAATCAGCATACTACAGTGATGCAGCCACATCAATGTTTATAGCAGCTCAGTTCACAATAGCTGAAATATGGAACCAACCTAGATGCCCTTCACCAGATGAAAGGATAAAGAAAATGTGGTACATATACACAGTGGAATATTACTCAGCCTTAAAGAAGAATGAAATTATAGTATTCGCAGGTAAATGGATGAAGATGGAGAACATCATGCTAAATGAAATAAGCCAAACCCAAAAAACCAAAGACCCAAATCTTCATCATGCAGATGTTTTCCCTGATAAGCAGATGCTGATCTATGTGTGGGGGTAGAGGAGTTCAGAAGGAAAAAAATGGGAACAATGAAGGAACTTTGGAGTGTGCAGAGGGGAGTGAGTGGATGGGTGAAGCAGTGGGGATAGGAAGGACAGTAGAAGGGGATGACATTATTACCATATATATATATATATATATATATATATATATATATATATGTAAA